>NW_005360641.1:582045-584485 GCF_000412655.1 Myotis brandtii
TTTTTTTATTTTCTTATTAGAAGCCAGTTTGAGCATCTTTTCATATGATCAAGAGCCATTTAGATGTCTTTTTCTTTGAATTTTTATTCATATCTTTAACCTATTTTTACAGGGCTTTTGGAATTTTTATGCCCCATTGTTTAAAATCCATTTACATATCAATAGCTTTTGTAAGATAGGAATTTGGACATTATTTGTTACAGAATACGAATCTGTGTTGGATCTGAGACATAGCTTGCAGGGCTGAAAAGTAGTTTAGTCTTTTCATGTAAATGCAGTTCCAAACTTATCTACTAACGTTTTGCCTCTGTGATTGTGTGAAATGATTAACCATATGTTCTGGTGCCTTTGCCAAGGACCTCCTCCAAGCCCATGATGGGCTTCTAGAATTTCCAGTCTCCCATATTCTTGTCACTTTCCATCATGTACCTCCTCCCAGAGCCCCACCCAGGCCTGTGCCACTCCACCCTCTCTGAGAATGGCAGCAGCAACTGAGAAGTACCAGCCATTCCTTTTGTCAATGAACCTGCAAGAGGTGCCATCCCCTCATATTGCACCTGTGCCATTATTGCTCAATGGTATTTTCCTCTTGTGTACAGTATTTCTGTAGCTGTTATTGATTTGTTAACCTGTTATTTTATGGCTTCTGGATTATATCACATCAGGAAAGCCTTTCTACTGCAAGGTTTTGAAGATACTCATCCATGCTTTATTCTAGTATATATCGAATATCATTTGACATTACATTTTTTGATTCATCTATGGTTTGTATCAACATGGTTTTGATGTACAATTTTTCTTTTTCATTAACCATGTGACGAAGGAGTTATCTTTTTCACCCCTTTTCCTTGCATTGCTGCTTAGAGGTGGACTTTGTTGTTTTTTGCTAGTCATGTTTGTAGCCAATACATTTTCATGGACTGGTAGTAGTAGATCCCTGGGTAGCAGTGATAGGAATCATCCAGAGTGGCCATCTTAGCTTCCTGAGTTAGAGATTTTTGTTTGTTTCTGCAACAGGCTTAAAAAACATAGCACCTCTGGCTCCCAGAGATCCTCTGAAATGAATATTGTAGCAATTGTTCTCACTTTCTTACATCTCATTGTCTTTGTCTTGCCAGATAAGCCTTTATTTAGAGAAAAGCCATTTCTCAAACTTTTCAAATCTGCTACTTCTGGGAAATAACCCTCATCCTATTTTCAAAGTGTTCTTTCTTTGCTTTTCCAGAAATTCTGCTACATTTCAAATTAGTTCTAATTACAAAGATTATCTTCTGGTTGGACCCCAACTTTGTAGAAGTCAGTATGGTAAATGTTATGAGAGATTAACTGCTGTTTTGTGGGCAATCCTATTCTAAATTGAACATGGACCAGCAATTGATATCCTCTCAGATAAGAGAGAAGTTAGATATGGTGAACCCATTGACAATCCATGGAGCAAAGACAGTCATCCCAGTCTCAAGGTGGGGACTAGAAGCTGTGCAAGCCACAATACCAATATTTCCTTCCCTTATTTTTCCCCAGTTTGGAAATATGGAATGGAGATTAACTCACTAAAAATATTCATGAAATAATTAGATCTGAACCTTTCCCCATTGATATTTAAACCAGAATGGCGAATCACCATCACATTACCTCAAAAACCAACTGCAGCAGATTGGATTTGAATTGCATGGCCCAGTCTCTGAAACATCCATCCAGCTACTATGTAATTTCACCCCAGTCATTTCATTAATCTCACTGTAATGGAATCCAAAATTCTTTGGGATTTAATATTTATTTTTCATCCCATTGGGTTGGATATACGTGTCTCTCTAGTGATTTCTGAGGTGCTTCCAAGAGGTGGTTAATAGATGTTTCTCTCACATCGATGTTTCTGACTATCTATCCCTCTCCCTTCCACTCTGTAAAAAATCAATAAAATATATATTTTTAAAAAGTAACAAAATGAAAAGGAAGTGGAAATAAAGTAAAATTGAAAATAAAATATGAAGTTAATTTGGTGTAAAAAAAAAAAGAAGATATCACCAGCAAGGGAAGAATGTGCCATTGACAGTATGAAAGAAAATATGTAAAGAATTGGTTGTTACACAATAGTCATGAGGATGTAAAGCACAACATAAGAAATATAGTCGTCAATAATATTGCAATAACTATGTATGATGTCAGGTGGGTACTGGAAATATTTGGAGGGGGCACTTTGTAAGCTATATGATTATCTAACACTATGTTGTATACCTGAAGCTAATACAAAGTAGCATTGAATGTAAACTGTAATTGAAAAAAATCAATCATGTGAATGATGAATTTGTGTAGAGGTCATATATCAGTGATGGCGAAGCTTTTGAACTCAGCGTGTCAGCATTTTGAAATACCCTAACTTAACTCTAGTGCCATGTCACATATAGAAATTTTTTGATATTTGCAACCATAGTAAAAAAAA
>NW_005360641.1:586108-595614 GCF_000412655.1 Myotis brandtii
CAGGGCGGGCAGCTTGTCCCTCTCCTGGGCCACAGTTGCAGGCACTGGCTCCCGGGACCACGGTGCTGGCGGCTTGTCCCACTCCTGGGCTACAGGTGCAGCCGCAGGCGCTGGTGCCTGGGACTGCGGGGCGTGCAGCTTGTCCCTTTCCCGGCTGCAGCCCCAGCCGCTGGCACCCAGAACCACAGGGACCATCGGGTGTGCGGATTGTCCCTCTCCCGGGCTACAGGCGCAGGTGCAGCCTCTGGCGCCCGGGACTGCGGGGTGGGTGGCTTGTCTCTCTTCCAGGCCCCAGCCTGGCTGGTCCACATTCCTCTCTCATGAGCTCATTTGTGCCTGGCTGGTCCCCATTCCTCTCTCCCCAGTGTTGAGTGCCTGAGCCGTCTCGGCGTGGCGGCATGAGGTTGTGACAACCATTTGCATATTAGCTCTTTATTATATAGAACTAGAGGCCTGATGCATGAATTTGTGCATGGGTGGCGTCCCTTGGCTTGGCCAGCAATCGGGCCAATCAGGGCCAATCAGGGTCATTCTACTCAGTCCAGATAGGGGCCTATGGGGTCTGGCCAGCCGGGGAGGGCTCCAGGGTGTGTCCAACCTGTCTTGCCCAGTCCCAATCAGCGATCAGCCAGACCCCAGCAGCAAGCTAACCTACCAGTCGGAGCATCTGACCCCTGGTGGTTAGTGTGGGTCATAGCGACTGGTCAAGCAGTCGACTGAATGGTTGACCGATAGGTCAGACACTTAGCATATTAGGCTTTTGTATTATTTATTAATTATTGTATTATTTTCCATATGAACAACTGTAAACCTACTTTGTCCTACCCTGTATGTGTGAACTTTTTGAGGTCAGCAACCAAGTAGACTGCTTTTTGTTTGGTCTACCTGGTGCCTGGCACAGTGTAAAATCATATAAGGCAAGTATTTTAAAATTTGGGATTAGCAACTGTTAAATTAATTAAATAAGGAGGCAATTAGACTGAGGTGACTGATATCATTGGCCCATGTACACAAACCAAAATCTAAGCCTGTAAATACCTCAAGTGTACATAATTGAAACCTAAGAACCACTAAACACAAACAGCCAACTAGGCTTTAAACTATTCTATATAATAAAGAGTTAATATGCTAATTAGACCGAACAGCTGAATGACCTTCCAGACGACATTCCAGACAACCTTCCGGACAAGGCCAAGGCTGTGAGGGCCTGCCGAGGCTGCAAGGGGTTGTGAGGTGCTGCAAGGGCCGGCCAAGGCTGCGAGGGCCGGCTGAGGCAGCCGGGGCTGCAAGGGCCAAGCCCCTTGTATGAATTTCGTGCATTGGGCCTCTAGTAGTTAGTAATTTCCTTACTTTGCTTCTGCCTTTTCTCTATAAAAGCCTCTCTCTGAGCTGCTGTCAGTGGAGTGCTAACCACTTCTGGTTTGGCACTGTCTGATTGGAATAGATTTTTGCTTAAGTAAACTCTTAAAGTTTTAAAATATGCCTCAGTTTATCTTTTAAAATCATTTCACTGTCTTGGTTCCTCTCCTCTATTCCTTTTTCTCCTTTTCTATAACCTGTGGGGAAAAAAAAAGCAAGACTGCAAAACTGCTTAAATAGAAGGCTTTCTTTCTTTCTTTCTTTCTTTCTTTCTTTCTTTCTTTCTTTCTTTCTTTCTTTCTTTCTTTCTTTCTTTCTTAAAATGTATTTTTATTGATTTCAGAGAGGAAGGGAGGGGGAAAGAGAGAGATTGAAACAGCAATTATGAGAGGGAATAATTGATCAGGTGCCTCTTCAAACCTCAACTGGGGATGGAGCCCACAACCTGGGCATGTGCCCTTGACCAGAATCAAACCCAGGACACATCAATCCACAGGCTGAACTGGTATCCACTGAGGCAAACCAGCTAGGGTCCTTTTTGCTTCATTACAGACTAACAGATTGAAAGCTTTGATTTCGCCTCTAAGTGTAGCTTTAGCTGAATTCCAAACATTTGCATTTGAGCTTTGGTTTATTTTTAAATGTATAAACAAGCTGATTCCCTGACACTCCCCCTCCCCCCCCCACACACACACACCCCACCGCCCTCAATGAAAACATCTTAACTGTTGGGGGTTTTACTTTTGGACATTTTAACTATTTAGTTTGTGTCCCTAGATAATTCTGAAACTTATCCCCAAAAAAGGTAGGGGTCAGCTTTTAGGCCCCTGCGTACCCACTTGCTAGTCAGACTGGAATGAAAGATGTGGGTGCTTCTGAGATGCTTGTCTGGGGGCCTGCAGGGAAGAGCTATGGCTCTGTGGCCACCAAGTCCAGAATGGGACTCACTACACTGAGGCTCTCACCATTGCCAGGCAGTGGCTTTGGCCCTGAGTTGATTCCTCTGAGGGAAGGGGAGTGAGTTGATGGGGCTCAAAGGCTTGGCCTGACAAGGATGTCTTGTTCCCTAGACGTTTCTGCAGGATTCCTTTCTGAGCACCTTGAAGATGAGCATCCAGACGCCACCCACACTCCTGGTGCTGACAGCAAAGCGCCTGCTGAGGGACCAGGCCTCAGCCATCACAGCTCTGGAGTACCTGCCCGCCGAGCTCTTCCCGGACCTGTTCGTCCTGGCCTACCGTAGTGGACACCACTGCCAGCTCCTGAAGGCGATGGCCCAAGCCTGGCCCTTCACTGTCCTCCCTCTGGGGGCCTTGATGCAGCATCCCCCTGATCATGCCCCAACCAGCGCCATGGGCTTAAAAGCCGTGTTTGATGCGCTTGACGTTCTGCTTGCACAGGAGATTCGGCCCAGGTAAGGCTGCCCCAGGTGCCTGGTAGGGTCCTGACTGAGCATCTGGGAGACAGTGGAGGTCAGGGTGTTTGGAGGGCCTAAGGGTGGACCTGAAGTTTCTGAAGGTGCCAGTGAGGCTCAGGGAGCCCTTGCACACAGCGCAGCTCACTGTGGGAAGTGGAGGAATGCTTACTGCCAGGGGCACCTGCAAAACCTGCCCTGCCTCCTCCCAGTGGTACTTAAAGGTACTCGAAGTGCTGAGCAGGAGGGATGGAAGGGAAGGAGATGAGCAAAGCAGAGGGAGGAGGAGGGCGAGGGAGAAGCTGACCCTGGGATTCAAATTAGAAGCTCAGGGTGGGAGTGGAGTCTGATTGTTGCCTCAACTCAGACGCTCAATCTCATTCTGACCTGCCCTCACTCAGTTGATCTTTTTTTTAAAAAAAAGTTTTTTTATTGATTTCAGAGAGGAAAGGAGAGATAGAGATAGAAGCTTCAATGATGAGAGAGAATCATTGATCAGCTGCCTCCTGCACACACACACACACACACTACCCCCACCCACTGAGCATTGACCCTGCAACCCAGGCATGTACCCTGACTAAGAGGAGTTGAAGATGGAAGAGCAGGAGCAAGAGGAAGAGGAGCAGGAGTGGGAGCAGGAAGGGGAGTTAGAGTGGGAGGAGCAGGAGTGGGAGGAGGAAGAGGAGTTGAAGATGGAAGAGCAGGAGCAAGAGGAAGAGGAGCAGGAGTGGGAGCAGGAAGGGGAGTTAGAGTGGGAGGAGCAGGAGTGGGAGGAGGAAGAGGAGTTGAAGATGGAAGAGCAGGAGCAAGAGGAAGAGGAGCAGGAGTGGGAGCAGGAAGGGGAGTTAGAGTGGGAGGAGCAGGAGTGGGAGGAGGAAGAGGAGTTGAAGATGGAAGAGCAGGAGCAAGAGGAAGAGGAGCAGGAGTGGGAGCAGGAAGGGGAGTTAGAGTGGGAGGAGCAGGAGTGGGAGGAGGAAGAGGAGTTGAAGATGGAAGAGCAGGAGCAAGAGGAAGAGGAGCAGGAGTGGGAGCAGGAAGGGGAGTTAGAGTGGGAGGAGCAGGAGTGGGAGGAGGAAGAGGAGTTGAAGATGGAAGAGCAGGAGCAAGAGGAAGAGGAGCAGGAGTGGGAGCAGGAAGGGGAGTTAGAGTGGGAGGAGCAGGAGTGGGAGGAGGAAGAGGAGTTGAAGATGGAAGAGCAGGAGCAAGAGGAAGAGGAGCAGGAGTGGGAGCAGGAAGGGGAGTTAGAGTGGGAGGAGCAGGAGTGGGAGGAGGAAGAGGAGTTGAAGATGGAAGAGCAGGAGCAAGAGGAAGAGGAGCAGGAGTGGGAGGAGGAAGAGGAGTTGAAGATGGAAGAGCAGGAGCAAGAGGAAGAGGAGCAGGAGTGGGAGGAGGAAGAGGAGTTGAAGATGGAAGAGCAGGAGCAAGAGGAAGAGGAGCAGGAGTGGGAGGAGGAAGAGGAGTTGAAGATGGAAGAGCAGGAGCAAGAGGAAGAGGAGCAGGAGTGGGAGGATGAAGGGGAGTTGGAGAGGGAAGAGGCAGAGGAGCAGGAGGTGGAAAGGCAGGAGCAGGAGGAGCAGCGGTCCTTTTCCCAATTCCTCTCTCAGATGCTCAGGCTGCGGCACCTCCGAGACCTCAACATGGAGTCTCCCTCCTTCCTCCGAGGCCGTCTGGACCAGATGCTCAGGTGAGCTGTGTACAGTGGACACAGCCCCAGAATGTCAAGGGAGTGGTCTTGTTTTCTGCTTTGGTGTTACCCTGTGAGCACCTTAGGGAAGCTTGTTTTGAAATACGCCTGTCAGGAGGGGTAGCAGAACTGGCTCAATGAGTGACCCAGCGAGCCGGGGTCTGTGAATTCTTCCTTAGGGAGAGATGTCTAAGTGACCAGGACTTAGGAAGGGGGAGGGAGGAGGAAAAGCCACATCGGATGGAGCATTTCCAGACAGAAGCTCTGTGCCCACCGGCCATGTGAACACACATGAGCCTGTCTCAGCTTCCCCATCTGTTAGAGGTGGTCCAGGGCTCCAGGAAGATCATTAGTAGAAAGGAAAGGCAGGGTTCCGCAGCTAAGGGAGTGGGAGGGAAAGGACTGCAAAGAGTGACAGGTGGTTTGTGGTGGAAGTCGCCTCTGCAAACTGGCCTCCCAGTTGTTGCTGCATGATCTTTCCAGGTCTTCTCTCTCTCTCTCTCTCCCTCTCTCTCTCTCCCTCTCTCTCTCTCTATTAAATCCTCACCTGAGGATGTTTTTCCCATTGATTTTTAGAGAGTGGAAGGGAGGGGAAGAGAGAGAGAGAAACATTGATTGGTTGCCCCTTGCTCATGCCCCAACCAGGGCCAGGGATTGAGCCTGCAAATGAGGTGCATGTGCGTGAGTGGTAATCAAACCTGAGACACGTCGATGCAAAGGCCAATGCTCTATCCATGGAGTCAAACCTGTTAGTGCCATGTTTGTTGTTTATGTATTACATGAACTAACCTCATGTTGCCCAGATATCTGGTGCCTGGAGCCCAAGCAGTGGACAGAAGGAAGCCTGAGTTGACAGCATTCTTGGTTTTGTCTCCCAAACTTAAGGTTCAGGGATGCCCACCCTTAATCTAGACACTGTGTCGGGTTCTCTGAGCAGGTCCCCAGGGTTTTCCTTCTGTCCAGTCGCCCTCCAGAGTGCAGTGCGCTGCTTGGCAGCTGAGGACAGGAAGCTCTGGCGATGTCGTGAACTTGTCCCAGGTTAAAAGGAGACTGGGTGTCCTGGCTGCTGGCCTTGATCAGGTTGTGAAGGCAGCCCTGGGCTTGGGCAAATCCATCTTCTGCCACCTGCAGGACCCCCTCTACCGGCTACCCCCGTCCCCAGGCACTAACCCCTCTGTGTCTCCCCAGGTGCCTGCAGACTCCCTTGGACAAACTCTCCATAACACATTGCCAGCGGCTGACCCATTCAGACCTGACACACCTGTTCCAGTGCCCGAACCTCAGGCAGCTGAAGATCCTGGATATATTTGGCATCAGCCTTGCCGGTTTCAGTCCCGAGCCCCTCCGAGCTCTGCTGGAGGCAGTGGCACCCACCCTCCAGGACCTGGGTCTGGATAACTGTGGGATGGCAGACTCCCAAGTCGAGGCCATAATGCCTGCCCTGAGCCGCTGCCACCAGCTCAGCTTCTTCACCATCTCTATAAACAACTTCTCTGTGGCCACCTTGGAGAAGCTGCTGCGCCACACAACCGGGCTGCACAGTTTACAGCTCGAGCTGTACCCTGTCCCCCTGGAATGTTACAGGACCCGGGGGACTGTGGACCAGGAGAGAGTTGCCCTGATCCAGGCTGAGCTCACGGGGATATTGAGGGAGTTAGGACAACCCAGGAGAATTCTGCTTGCCACCAAGCACTTTAGACATAGGGAGTTTTATCACGTGGAATTTTCATGACATGGAGCCCGTGATGTGCCCCTGTAGTGACCCTGCTCACCAGGTGCACCTAACAAGGGCTTCCTTCTAGGACCCTGGAAGCTAAAACCTCGGACTGGGGCGCAGTATGCAGGGCCACTCACGTTTCAGGTTCATGCTCAGTGTGAATGGGGAAAGGGAGGGACCCAGCCTGGGTACAGGATTGCAGGGGCAAATGTTGGGGAGTTTGAGGGACCTCAAAGGCAAAGTTCCTACAATCAGAAACATGAATCTGATTTGCTTGAGGAGGGGTGGGGATTTGGGCTCAAGGTGCATCTGTGGGAGTTAATCCTGGGGTGGATGGTTGTAAAGGAATGTTCAGAAATAAAGACAATTTCAAAGGCCACTGTCTGGTCCTCTGTCATGTCTTAACCTTTCTTCCCACTTTACACCTCAGTTATTGATGAAAAAAGGTGTGGAAGGCTCAGGATCAGACACTGAATCTGCTGGGATACGGTTCGGCTGCAGGGCTCAGCACCATTTTATCACTCCCTCCAGGTTTTCCCTTCTCTCTGGGCATCTCTGACCTCCTTGTGGCTGCTCAGTGGGTGGATACAATGCGACTTGCTACATGTCCACTAACCCCTGAAGTGAAGGGGCCTCGCTGCTGGCTCTGAACCTGTATGTGAGTGGTCCTCATGGTGCTGCTGGTGAACCCACAAGTCTCAGGACTCTTGCCAGGGCAGGTTCGGGGCATAGGGCAGGGCCCCCAGTTCCAGAAGGGCTTGTCCACACAGCAGAGGAACGGAGCTTCTGGGCCTCGTAGCCCATGCCTGTCAGCCTGGTGTTGAGTAATTAACCTGACTGCAGCCAGGAAAATCATACAAATTCCTTTGACCAAAATACTAAAGTTATTAGTGGACATAAGACTTTTCCTTAGTATTTTTATACCACATTAAAATATAAGCCTGGTGAGGGGGGCTGAAGGGGAGAGAAAGGTCATATTTATGGGAAATTGGCATTATTCTCATAACCTCTCTCAGCTCTCTCTATGGAGGAAGCTTAGTGTATCATGTTTTGAAGTCAGCTTGTCAGGATGGGTAACAGAAGAAAGGGGTAAATGAAATGGTTGAGGTACTGCCTGTGCTAGGTCCCTCTATTAGGCAGTGTTCTCCGGACTAACCAATAGGGGCTACATGGACATATGTAAGACATTTATAGAAATAGGCTCATACGTTGAGCCCTATCATCTGTGCTTTACTAATTGGAGAACCAGTAAAGCCAATGGTATCACTCAGTCTAAATCTGGAGGTCTGAGAGCCAGGGAGCCCATGGTGTAACTCCCTTTCAGAGGCCAAAGAATAAAGGGCAGCTGGTGGAAATCCAGGAGTTTGAAGTCCTGAGAACCAGGAACTCCAATGTACATGGGCAGGTATATATAGCCATCTCACACCTGGCTGGCAAGGCTCAGTGGTTGAGCTTCAACTATGAACCAGGAGGTCACAGTCCTATTCTCT
Source organism: Myotis brandtii (assembly GCF_000412655.1). Classification (NCBI taxonomy): domain Eukaryota; kingdom Metazoa; phylum Chordata; class Mammalia; order Chiroptera; family Vespertilionidae; genus Myotis; species Myotis brandtii. The sequence continues at coordinate 593,773 of NW_005360641.1, forward strand.
GTCAAGGCACATGCAGTGTTGCAAGAGGCATCTGATCAGTGATTCAGTGATTCTCCTGATGTTTCTATTATCCCTGTCTCTTCCTCTCTGAAATCCAAGATGTGTGTGTGTGTGTGTGTGTGTGTGTGTGTGTGTGTGTTTGTATGTAAAGATAGACATCTTGCCAAAGAAGAGACAATTCATTCATCTTTCCTCTTTCTATTCCTCTTGTTCTCCCAGAATTTGGAGGAAGCCCACCAGCACTGTAAGATCTACTTACTCATCTACTGAATCAAAAGCTAGCCCCATCCATTCACACCCAGTATTATTTTACCAGGTACCTGGGCAACCCTTAGCGCTGTCAAGTTGAGACATAAAATTAACCCTTCACAGTGACCCTAATCAAAGAACACCCAAATGAAGACTCCAAGCTAAGGTTTCAGGAGCTGGTACTTTTGGGTAGGGGGACCTTAGGCAAGAACCCAATTCCCCTGCAAAATGAGGATCATGGGGCTCACCCAGCTTAGTGGATGCTTGTAAGATCCAAAGAGATGGAGCATGTTGAGGGCTTGGCATTGGGCCTGGCATAGAGTAAGAGCTCAATAAATTGGTGTTTCCTTCTTTTTCCCTCCCAGCAGAAGCCCCCAGCATTCTTCCCCCTCAGTCTTATGCTCTACTCCTGAGGTCAGGGAAGAGAGCGCAGCACAAACCACCCACTGGGACTTAGCTTCTGCCTGGGGCCTCCCTGATCCTGCTTCACCCAAACAGCTGTAGCAGTCAGCCTGGGGTACAGGTGGGAGTTGGGAGGTGGGGAGTGATGGGTAGGAGTGGAGTCATTGAATAAAGATTGGATTCATCCCTGGTGGTAATCAGAAAAAAAAACTTGCAGACCTCAGGTGTGCCTCACCAGCATGGCCAAGGGTGAACCTGAGGAAGGGCAGTGAAGGATTGAAGAAAAGACAGACAAGAGAATACAGCTGGGGCTCTGTGGATCTCCCATGCCTGGATGAGGACACAAAACCCAGCCTGCAAGCCAATGCTTTATTTTATAGTCTGATTTAAAATAAGAGTAGAATAACTTGTATACAAATGTTCTTGTTTTGACAACACTTACTGCACCTACCACAGCACATTAGCTACTAGGAAGGAATTAGGGAGGGCTACAAGATCAGGCTTAATTGTGGTAGGAGAGCTCTGCCCTCCAGGCTGGAACTTGTTTGTGGCCCTGCCACAAGTAAGCCTGAGGCTTGACCCTCTAGCCGCTAGCTTAACTCAGGATACCTGTGCCACTGGCTGCTCAGACTAGATGACATGTTAGTGTTGAAAGCAGGGCTGTATTTGACAACACTTACTGCACCTACCACAGCACATTAGCTACTAGGAAGGAATTAGGGAGGGCTACAAGATCAGGCTTAATTGTGGTAGGAGAGCTCTGCCCTCCAGGCTGGAACTTGTTTGTGGCTCTGCCACAAGTAAGCCTGAGGCTTGACCCTATAGCCGCTCGCTTAACTCAGGATACCTGTGCCACTGGCTGCTCAGACTAGATGACATGTTAGTGTTGAAAGCAGGGCTGTATTATTGAGCATTTTTAAAATCTGCTATTACGGAGATACTACTTGAGTATAAATATTTTTGTGATGATGTATATAAATGTTTGTGGTGATTTATGTAAATGTTAGGTGATTTATGTAAAAGTGCCTTTTAAAATGATAACGGAATTTTATTACTTTTAAAGAATGCTCATTCATATTGTCTTAAAAATGTTTAACTGTGTATCAGAGGTAGCAACCAATCCATATATCTCTCTGCCATTGGTGTTTCTGTCACTCTCTCTCCCTTCCACTAGCCCCAAAACCCCAAAAA
>NW_005360641.1:600413-613244 GCF_000412655.1 Myotis brandtii
ATAGTATGTATAACCAACAAATATATGGTGCTGTAATCAATTATCCGACACGCAGAATGTCTCATCGAGCATGTTGCACTGTATATCTTTTTCTTATAACCCTCCCACTCCTGTCTCCTAATGAACATGGTGATCAAGTGCGAACGTTTGCCGAATGCACTTGAATGCACGGGAAGCTTACCCAAGGCACATGTTGACAATAACGAGGCCGTTTCCAGAATTGGGCATTTTGTCACTCGAGTAAAAATAAAATGTCATGAGTAAAGATTAATCTCTTTATAGTGTAATTCTTAACATTTTTATATTAATGTCAATATTGGAATAATGTATCTTGGATGTTTTCACTATGTATCTTTGCTACGCAACACTGATGTACATGTTTACATCCGGTTTTAGAATTGCATTATTGATCATGAGTAACGTGAGTAATAATATTACTCGAGTGATGCCCAACTCTGGCCGTTGCGAGAGACAAATATTTGAATTATGTGATTTTTTTGTCTCTGTCAATGCGTGTCACCCAAAATGAGTTCGCGTGTCACCTCTGACATGCGTGTCATAGGTTCGCCATCACTGTCATATATAATGTCTTCTGATCAGTCAGCATATCTTTCCTGTGCTTAAGAGTCTTCTTCTGAGTGCTGGGTACACAAGGTAGAAACCAGAAAACTTGCTTTCCAGTATCATTGTCAGTTTGATGTATCAACTCTAGAAGGCTACAACCCCCAATTATTCAAACACTAATCTGAGTTACTTTGAAGATATTTTGTAGATGTCATTAAATTGTATAATCAGTCAACTTTAGGTAAGGGATATTGTCCTAGGTAATCTGTGGTTTGAGTCAATCAACTGAAGTCTTCAGAGCAAGATCTGAGGCTTACCTAAAGAATTCTACCTATGGACAGCAGCTTAAGCCAGTGGCCTAGCATTTCAGCCTTCCCCTCCTGACTATGGATTTTAAACTTGTCCAGCCAACCCCACACAATCTTCTAAGCCAATTTCTTGCAATGTGACTTTTTCTTTAATTTCTTTTAAGTTTTGGGCTACTTTGTTATACAGCAATACGACCATGATTTAAGGAGAATTTTGTCCCAAGCAACCTTAAATATTTACTGTTCTATAGCTACTAGGCCTAAAAACAACCCAAGAGTGTTCTTTCAGCAAGCACTTTGGGTTTGAAAATTTACCTCAGAATAGAGTTAGAAGAGAGAGATACTTTATCAAGCTATCCCTATAAAATAAATTTGAATTTTTTAAAAAATACAGATCTTAATATAATGGACCATCTTTTATTACATTTAATAATCAGACTATCTTTGGTACAAAAATATTTCAAATAAAGATGAGGTAATTTAATAAGGAGTTTCAGATAAACCTATGGTTCCTGAGAATTGGTTTCTAAGGTATATCACTTTGGATTCTGAGGTTTGCCACTGTTAGCAGTATAAGCATGTCAGTTAGTTTTTTAAGGTATCTTGTATCCAGTAATTTTAATTTTGCTCAAAGAAAACATTGAGGATTCAGAATCTTCCTCCTGATAAATACAGACTGCTACAGTGAGTCTACAAATGCCATGCTTCTTTTAGAAAATATTTTCTTCCTGGCAATTTTGCATAATTAAGTAAGTACTTCTAATAGGGTTTTCTGGTGTTTTATAAATCTGAAAATTTTGAATTATATGGTTTACTAACACTACTTCACTGCATCTATTAACTACTGCTTTATAAATGAAGTTTTTCTTTTTTTCAGTATTTTCTGTTATTTTTTTTAGAAAGTTGAGGCTCCAAATTCTAATATAGGCACTTCACTGCATCTATTAACTACGGCTTTATAAATGAAGTTTTTCTTTTTTTCTGTTATTTTTCTTTTTTTTCTTTTTTTCTGTTATTTTTTTAGAAAGTTGAGGCTCCAAATTCTAATATAGGTATAGAGAGTTAACCATTCCTACCACAGTTGATTTATGTCACTTGGCACAACACGACTACTTATTAGCTATAACTTATAAGTTCTTGCTGTTAATGAGTGTATTAACATGCTGGTACTGAAATCAAAATGTGGGGTTTGAGTCCCAGTTTGTTGTCTCGAAAAACTGAAGAATGGGTTCACAGACAAAATTGATTAATGGAAGCAAAATTTACTGAGAAAAACCAGTTCTGGAAAAGATGCAGCTGGGCTCCAGGAGTAGGCCAGTGTCCAGAGCTTCCTTTCCATGTGACAGCTGGGTATTAAAGTCTATTAGTCCATGTGGAGAGCCCCACATGGCCATGAGCCACGTGGGCGCAGGGGAGGTGCTCCCTCACCAAAGGAATGACAGGAACTCATTGGGCACTATGGGTAGAGAGAGGGCAAGAAGAAGCACACAAATTTTTCATCTAGGGGTGAATACAGCCTTGCTAGCTCTTGATTGGTTCTTTCAAAGAAATCAGCCTTAGTAACATCCTTGGGATTGGTTTATACGCCTCACTGCCTTGTGATTGGTTATCTGCACCCTGTCTGTCTTATCAATATCCATACATTTTAAAGTTCATGCCTCTCACTCTTGTACTTCCTTCCACACCTAGTTGGAGTATCTTAGTAAATCCACTTAGCTTATTGGGTTCCAGGTTTTACTTCCTCTTAGCCCATGGTGCTAATTCCTGATTACCTAGCTTTCTTCTGTCTCCTCAATACTTACCTAAAGAGACTATATGTATAGTTTTATCGAGATAAAGTTGACATATTTTATAAGTTTAAGATGTACAGGTTTATTTGATACATATATTATAAAATAATAACCAACATAGACTTAATGAATACCTCCATCATGTCTGATAATTATCATCTTGTTGTGTGTAGTGAGAACATATAAAATTTACTCTCTTAGCAGTTTGCAATGATAGAATATAGTATAAAGAAATCACTGTGCTGCACATTAGTCCCCCAAATTTATTCATATTACAACTCAAGATTTGTACTTACTCTTTTCTTTTTATGATAAACATTCAAACACTAGTGAGGTGATAGTTCATTGTGGTTTTGATTTGCATTTCCCTGAAGATAGTCATGTTGAACACCTTTTCACATATTTGTTGGCCATTTGTATATCTTCTTTGGAAAAAGAAGTTTAATTCCTGTACCCATTTTTTATGAGATTGTCTAGATATTGTTGTGTTGTTGTTTTGCTTTGTTTGTATGAATTCTTTATATATTTACACTTTATCAGATATATAATTTGAAAATATATTTTTCCCATTTTGTAGGTTGCCTTTTCATTATATTGATGTTTCCCTTCGCTGTCCAGAAGCCATTTTAGTTTGATGCAATCCCACTTGTTTATATCTGTTTTTGTTGCCATTGCTTTGTGTGGAAATCCAAAAATTCATTTCCAAAACCAATATTGAAAAGCTTATGTTTAAACACACTATCATTTCTTGCATAAATGTTATGTTTTTAGGTCTAATATTCAAGGCTTTCATCCATTTTGAGTTGAATTTTTGTGTATGGTGTAAGATCGGAGTTCCGCTTCAGTCTTTCATATGTGGCTATCTAGTTTGCCCAGATGATTATTCCCCCATATTTTATTCTTGGCTCCTTTGTCAACAATTAAGTGACTGTATATGTGTGAATTTATTTCTTGAGTCTCTACTCTGTCCTATTGATCTATGTGTCTGTTTTTTATGCCAGTATAACATTGTTGTGATTAGTGTAGATCTGTAAATCAGGAAGTGTGTTGTCTCCAGTTTTGTTCTTCTTTCAACATTATTTTGGTTATTTAGGGCCTTTTATGGTTCCATACGATTATTAAATTTATTAATGACCAGTTTTAGTTTAAGAAAATGCAAATCATATTTTGTATATTGATTTTGTATCACGCAACTATACTGAATTCATTAATTAGCACTAACAGTTTTTTTTGTTGTTGTTCTTTTTGTGTGTGTGGCATCTGTAGAATTTTCTAGACATAATATCATGTCATCTGCAAACAGATAATTTCATATATTCCTTTCTTATTGTGTTATGTATGTATGTATGTGTTATGCATGTATTTATTTATTGTTTAACTGCTCTGACTAGAAATTCCAGTACTGTTCTGAACAAAAGAGGTGAGAGTGAGAATCTTTGTCTTCACCCTGATCTTAGAGGAAAAGCACCAAGCTTTTCACCATTGAGTATGAGGTTAGATGTAAACTTATCACATAACTCCTTTTTTCTATTGAGGTATGTTATTTCTATGATCAGTTTATTGAGAGTTTTTATCATGAAAGAATTTTAAATTTTGTCAGATGCTTTTTCTGTAACTAGGGACGAGCAGAGGCTAGAAGCATCTTTAAGTGCATGATAGAAAAAACATAGGTTGTCTTTAAGAAACTGTTATAAGAAATATCAATCTCAATGGTTCTTCTAAGGAGTTTTCAGAGGAAGCATGATAAAGAAAGCCTAACTCATATTTCCAAGCACCTAAATAATTGTGAAGAGATGGTTAGTAGAAACATGAAGGTTAAAGGTGCTGCTATAGAGAGCACAGAAGGAAGTGAGAAACATATTACAGGAAATTGAAGGAAAGGGGATCTCTATGATAGAACAGCAGAGAGCTTGGTAGAATTGTGTTTTGTGGTTATTTGGAAAGCAGAATTTATAAATTTTGAAATTGGATATTTAGTTGAGGAAATTCACCCATAATGTGTGGAGCATCTAACTATTTTCTTCTGATTTTATAATAAAGTTTTGGATAAATGAAATGAATTGTAGGAAGAACTTTTAAACAAAAAAGAAACCAGGATTGTGATTTGGAAATTTTTAGCCAAGATTGATTACAAAAAGTGATAACATTAAGAGACTCACTGTCAGGAAAGTATAGAGAAAAATAATTGAGTATGTGGTTGAATCTGTGAAAAAATTAAATCACAATTCATAGAACTCATACGTCATAACAACAGAATCAAAATTAGAGTTGCAATTATCCAGGAATGATTTCTGAAGGAGCCTCTTTTCTAATAGCACACATGGATTTATGCATAATGCATACATACATACCTACATACATATAAGTATAATACACTGGTAACAAATGAAACATAATATAGCATACTAAGGAAATTCACAAGGTTCTTGAAATTATTGTATTAGCAGAAACACCCACAGCTTGCATTAAAAGGAGCTGAAAGAAGACAAAATAAAAAATGTTGTTGGACCCCCCAAAATTCTGCATGTAAGAAACAGGTTGTAAGCACATGGTAACATCGAGCAAAAAGAAAGAATGATTCAGAGAAATAAAGTCAAGAGTCAAAGAGGATTATTTCCTTGCCTTCAAACCAAGTGGAGTTGGCCTGACTGAATTTTGAAATTGTTTTGAAAATTTTCCTTTCATTTTCTCCCATTTTGAATGAGATTTTCTGCAATTGTTATCATATGTCTATCTCACCATTGTATTTTGCTACCAGGTAACTTTCCTGAGTTTCACAGGATAAAACATGGAGAGAAATTGGATTCTCTATGATTTAGACAAAGGGCCTTAGCTCTCCCCAATGAAGATGCTATAGGTTATAACATTTAAACTAATGCAATTTTAAACATTGATACTGTAATGAGTTGAGACATGGGAACCATGGGAATATATATATAAACTAGAGGCCCGGTGCACAAAATTTGTGCATGGTTATGGTCCCTAGGCCTGGCTGGAGATAAGGACAGATCTGTGGGGTGACCAGCGGGGTGATCTGGGAGCCCCAGTTGGCACCTGCTTTGGCTGGCCTGGGGCCGCTCCTGCATTGAGTGTCTGCTCCCTGGTGGTCAGTGCAGGTCATAGTGACTGGTCATTTCACCAGTGGATCCTCTGTTTGGTCAGTTTACATATTAGGCTTTTATTATAAAGGATAAATTTTTGGTTTGCCAAAGGTGGACTGTGGTAAGCATAATAATGGCTACTCATAAATATTAAAATCCTAATCCTTGTAAACTGCGAATATGTTAGATTACATGACAAAATGTAATTAAGGTTAGAGATGAAATTAAAATTGCTAATCATCTGACCTTAAAAACAGGCATATTAGCGTGCATTATCCAGGTGGACCCAGTATAATCACAATTAATTTTTAAATAGAAAAGGAAATTAGAAAAAGGACCAGAGAGATAGATAAGGAGGTCTAGGCCCAACCAGCTGGATGTGAAGATGGATGAAGAGTGCCATATGCCAAGTAATTAGGCTGCTGTTTAGAAGCTGGAAAAGGCAAGGACATGGATTCTCAGTTACAAAACATACAAAAGAAATGGAGCTCTACAACCATTTTAATTTTTGCCCAATATTACTGATCTTGACTTCTGGCCTCCAGAACTATAAAATAATAAATGTATTACGTTTATGGCCATTAATTTGTGGTACCATTTTAATAGCAGCCATAGGAACTTAGCACACATAGCTTGGCCTGCAGTTAGGGATTAGGTACCTGATGTGGTCTCCAGAAGCCAGATTAGCTTCCTTAACACTTCAATATGAAGGCAAGCAAGGTGAAGAGGTAAGTTGTATTCAGACTCCATTTCCACGTGAGATTAGAAGAGGTGGTTTTGGCCTTCAGAAGCAGACGTGGTGAAGGGTGTGGTGCCGAGTCCAGTCCCAGTGTTGTGAGGCAGAGTGACAGTGCTCAGTTGTGGGTCATTGTGATCTTCATGGAACAGTGTTCCAGTTAGGTTTGATTTGAGCATTGATTCTGGCTGTAGAGTCTCTAGGGTTTCAAAGTGCAATTTGCTGACTCCCTAGAGATTAATTGACCTATCTGATACCCTTAAAAATTCATCTTGCAAAATTAGCTAGGTGTGCTCTGCTTTTTTCCTAATTAAGAATTCTGACATACACAATTTATCAAGACAGAACCTTCATTGGATATTTAAGAAAGAAACCATATTTTAGGATTAATGTAAAAGAAATGTTAAAGAATTGAAGAAACAGAGTAGAGAGAACTTTAATAATCTGTGCTCTTCTGTTATTAACTCCTGAGACAAGGAGAGTGCCAAATTAGTGTTGCAGTGAGTGAACTAGAACCTTTATTCCCTCCCTGGACAAATGAAATGCTAATTATCTTGGTGTTTTAAATTCAAGCAGCCTATTCTTTTATTCACATGTGGATATAAAAATAGAAAAAATATCAATGTCACTTTTTTTTTACAGGAGTAAACAACAAAAATCTTTCAGCCTATGAGTCTATATAAAATATATTGTTTTTCACATTTATTAACTCATTAATTAATTTCTTTTTACAACTAATATTTATTGAAAATCTACTATTTGTTTGACTATGATAGTATAACTGTGATTGAAATATTTCTCTGACTTACAAGAAGTCTACAGCTAGAGGAAAAGATAGGTATCTACATATATAAAACCCTAATATGCAAATAGACCAAAGGGCTGAACAACTGAACAACCTATAGCTATGATGTGCACTGACTACCAGGGGGCGCGCGCAGAACATAGTGGGTGTCGGCAGCAGGCAGCAGAGCACGGAACATGGTGGGAATCGGCCATAGTGAGATGGTGGAGCAGGTGAGTGGGGACACCAGACCAGTGGTCGGCAAACCGCAGATCGAGAGCCACATGCGGCTCTTTGGCCCCTTGAGTGTGGCTCTCCCACAAAATACCATGTGCGGGCATGCACGTACAGTGCGATTGAAACTTTGTGGCCCATGTGCAGAAATTGGTTTTCAGCCTGGGCGAGTCTATTTTGAAGAAGTGGTGTTAGAAGAAGTGGGGAGTGTCAGTCGGTCGGGCAATGGGAGAGGAGGTGCAGGCAGACCCCAGGATACGCAGCATGGGGGAGGCGCGCGTGATTCATGCACAAGTTAAGTGAGCCAGTCAGTCAGCAGTATCATGTGCAGTGGTTAGTGCTAGAAGCATCCGCAAATCGCGCGTGGGTGACAAAAGTACCTACTTGAACCATAAAGTTACCTGTATTTTTCCAACCGGCTGCAAATCCTACAGGTATTTTTGTCATCAATTTAAGAATTGTAATTCTTTTGTGTTGTGAACAACTGAACAACCGGTAGCTATGATGTGCACTGACTACCAGGGGGTGCATGCAGAACATAGTGGGTATCGGCAGCAGGCGGCAGAGCACAGAACATGGTGGGCATTGGCCACGGTGGGATGGTAGAGCAGGTGAGCGGGGATGCCAGACCAAGGCAGGACGCCAGTCTCTGTCATCGGGGTGAGCCTCTGGTGGTTACTGAAAATTCTTTGCTCCCGCGTACCATGGTCCTGATTGGCACTCGCACCTGCTGCCGGTGCTGGCCCCGCTTGCACCTGCTGCCAATGCCAGAGCCAATGCTCACACCCACTGCTGGTTCCCGGTGCCGGCCCCAGTCGCTCAGTGCTGTCAGCAGATGAGAGCGGCGGCTGCCAGCCCCAATCACCCTGAGGGCTTCTCCACCTCCCCTTGCTCCTGAGGGGTGATCGGGGCTGGCAGCCACCTCTTATACCCACTGCCAGTGCCATCCCCACTTGCACCCACTGCCAGCATTGAAGCCGCTGTTCGTACCCACTGCCGGAACTGGCCCCATTCACACCTGCTGCTGGTGCAGGCCCCAATCGCCTTGTGTAGTCAGCAATTGGGGATCAGGGGCCACAGTAGGAGGGGCTGGGCGGGGGCCCGGAGGATGTGCCAAGACCCGGCCTTATGCCCACCACAACCTCACAGCCCACAGTTCCTTTCAAGGTGCATCAATTCATTCACTGTGCCCCTTGTGATGAATATAACATGGAATAAATAATAATGTATAGTACGTAAGGACTATAGAATAATGTATGATTACATTTGCCTCAGAGTTATGGAAAGTCATTAAAGCAAAGATGATATTTAGTTTTAGCCTTATTGGATAGAGAAAATGAGAGGAGGAAATAAGAATAGAGAAATTGACATGTGCAAAGCCAAAGAGGTAATAGTGAGGTATAATATATTCACAAATGATGAGCAAGCCCAAATGGAGGAAGTAAAGGGTGTGTGTTTATGTGTATGTAAATGAGTATGTGTGAGTGTGTCTGTTCAGGGGTTAGTATATGGGAAAAATCTAAATAGGTCTGTTAGGATAAGATTTTGAAATAACTTGCATCTGTAATGCAAGTTATTTATATTGCAATGGTATTTATATTTGAAAATATTTAATTATATGAGTAGAAAAAATCTGAATTTTGTCTGCTGGCAAGGTAGAAACTATATTCAAGAGGAAACAGAATGAAGACAGGGTGAACAACTAGTTAAAGGTGAATTAGCTTTAATTAGAAATGATGTTACTAGTCAGTGATATGAAAAGAAAAGGGTACATTTAAAGGACTTGAGCAAATAGATGGCAAAAGGTGGTGGGGAATGAGTTATGGCGATGTCTTGCTGGAGTACAGTGCAGTTGACTGTTGTAACTTCATGTGACATTTTTATTAACACCCAAATAAAATATTGCAATCCCCCATCCTATTTGCATGCACGAAGTCCAGTACTCTCAGTGGTTTCTTGGAAAATTTTGAGCATTATGAGGGATTGTTTCATGTATTGTGCATAATTTTTAACCTCTCCTATTGATGTAAATTTAAAGTTACTCTTAAATCTTTATTGGCCAAATCATTATTATTACATCTGCTCTCTTTTGTCTGTTTCAACTAAACTCTGGGCTCATTCTATGTCTTACTATTATTTAGCAAATTAAATCAAAGCAGACAATAATTCTAACAAACAGTGGAAAACATTTATACATCATAAATTAATCATTATTCAGAACAATATCCTCAATGCTTCCAAAATCTATCAACCATATGTAGTTACAGCTATCTGCCATTATGAATATGTTCTGCTCAAAACTTACCCATTTCCCATTTCTGATCTTCCCCCTCCTAGTGAAACAGAAATTTTAGGGGTAAAATAGGACAGGTTTAGGAAATTTTAGAAATTAAGGGGACCATGGAGGAAGCACAGGGCTACAGAGCAGCAGAAGGTATATTTCCATAGAATAGGGGAAGCTGAAAAGCTGCAACAGGTACATTTCCATAGAATGAGGGAACTGGGAACATCAAAAGGTCTATATTTACAAAATAAAGGGAAGGAAGCCCTTCATCCAGAAGGAGAAGAAGAAAGTCCAAGGGAATAGGAAAACAATAAGGAAGGAGGGGGGAGAACCTCACATGTCCCATGTGAAGTTGGACCTTTGAGCTCAGAAGTTACTATAGTAACCAGTCTAAGGGAATAGTGTGACTAATCAGGGGATATCAAGGCACCAAGACCTGCAGCCTTTATAAGCAATAGGAAAAAGGAACTCAGGGGGACCCTTTCCCCCTCCCCGCATGGGAGTCCATTCTGTGGGACTCTTCCCTCTCCTTACGTGGGAGTCTGTAATTTTTTAAAATAAATTTCCACCTTTGCTATACCATCTCTGTCCATGGATTTATTCTTTGACTCCAGCGGACAAAGAATCTGGGTTCCACTCCAAAAATTTTGTATCACTAGTACCCACCACACTCTGTCCCTGTGTTTTGCAGAGAAATAAAATATTCCCCTAAAGTTAAACTCTATTAAAAATGCATTTTGAAAAATTGTATTTAGATACAATCTAAAATATTTGTATTTTATCACTCTCTAGACTACCACAAGGAAAGGTAATGAGTAGTAAAGTTGATTTCCATTTATGAAAAACTTAGGATTTTTACAAAATTTAATGCTCTTAGAACAAAGAAAAAGTAGAACAAATATGGTTTATTAATCCTATTTTTGAAGAAGGGAAAATGTTTTTGAATGTTTTAAAGCAGACTTTCTGTTTTTCTGGATAAGTGCTCAGAATTCAGGTAAATTGGAATCTAGTTTATATACTTCCCACACCAACTATAAAGAAGAGGAAGGAAATAATAAGTAGGTAGAAAAGAGATGCTAAGTTTCATCTCTTGTCTGATGGAAATAACCAACAAGTTAAAGGTGAATTAGCTCATACAAGTGTAAAGATTGAGGACAGCAAGACATATATTTTGTAATCACTAATATATGCACAGATTTCAAAGGTGTGGAACTAGAAAGTTTTATAAAGTCAAAGAAATATATAGTGTGGGATAAAAAAAAAGATAAGTATGAACTTAAGAAAACTTTGCGATTTAAGAGGATCAACTAAGAAAAACTAGAAAATTAAAAGGGCTTAGAATGAGCAGTAAAAATAATGTTACCTGTGAGTGACTATAAAAATGGAACTGCTGTTTGACCCAGCAATCTAACACTGGGAATATATTCTAAGAATCATGGAATACCAATCAGAAAGAATATATGCACCCCTATATTCATAGCAGCACAATTTACAATAGCTAAGGCCTGGAAACAGCCCAGTAGATGAGTGGATTAAAGAACTGTGGTACATTTACACAGTGGAAGACTACGTAGCTGTGTAAATATAAAACAAAACCGAACAGTAAATTCATGTAGAAGATAATTTTGAAGAGCTATTCATAATGCAGTAGCTCTAGAAAGTTTTAATAGGATGGGGCCAGTAGAAGTGTAATTCTATATAACAATTAAGAGTCTTTGATGGGCCTAGCCAGAGTACAATGTGGAGTGGACAGTGATGAACAAATAAGGTCAAATAAAAAATTTTAAATGAGCAAGTAATATGACTTCAAAGGGAAAAGTTAGAGTGATAATCCATTAAAATATCCTTATGAAGTAGCGATGATTATTCTGTGAGCCATCTAATTGGCTGAAATGTTTATCTGGAATTGATCACTTCAAATCCCTACATTTAATAAATCTGAATCATTCTCTATTTAAGGACTTTAATAAGTATATAGAAAGAGAAAAGTTTAACTTCATAAAAGTTTAACTTCAAGAGAATTATTAACTTCATAATAGGAATAAAATTTGAGTAAAAAATTGAGGGTACATTTTCTAGTAAATAGGTACTCTGCATATTCACAAGCCTTATGCAAATTTCTACTGTCTATCTACCTGAAGAGAAGTGGTAATATTTGGGTTTAATTTTTATTGACATTCTTTATTTAATGTGTAACAATAATTGAAGCTGTGTAGAGTTTGTATTTATATGGACCACTATAGCTGTGGTAGAAAAATTGAATTATGGAAACCCTTTACATTTTATTGCATTTTATTTTAAATTTAGTATGATGCTGACTTGAGCTTAGCTGTGGGCTTAGAATGAGCCACATAGAGAGAGAAAACTTCAATATACATGGAAAAAATGTTTTCATGAATGTTTCAAGTGAATGAACTAACTGAAAAGTATTGTCTGCTTTGTCAACAACCATAACAAAGGATAGCAAAATGGGCTTAACTAATAATACACAAAGTCTTTATTTTTTATTTAAATAGTTAAATGTAAACTAAAATGTCTTAGTCCTACTACCTTCCAGAAATGAGGTATCAATATATATCTATTTCTACCAACCCAATATTTGTTATGGCTAATAGCCTTAAAAAGACTCTTTCTTTTGTAAATAATACTAAGAAATTGGTACTTTATTTGGTTCTTAGTACTGGGGAAATGTGTTATCTATTCTATACAATAAAAGTGAACTATGCAAATTAACTGCACCTCCGCTACACTCAAGCCACACCTGCAAGCCACGCCCACAAGCCAATTAGAGTGACTATGCAAATTAACCCAACAAATATGGCGGTTAATTTGCATACGCAGGTGTCAGGCGCCCCTGGAGGCGACGGTGGCCGCAGCCACGGGCTCCCGGGACTTCTGCTGGTCAGGGAGCCGAGGTCGCTTGCACCTAGCTACGCCCGCGGGCTCCTGGGACCTTGCTGGCGGAGAGCGGCAGGTTTGGAAGACTTGGAAGAGCAGAAGACCACTGGACATAGAGCAGAGCGAGAGAGA
>NW_005360641.1:615791-616778 GCF_000412655.1 Myotis brandtii
AGGTTGCTGTCATATTCAGAAATGAAGATGGAGAACCTCCTTTTGAAAGGGACTTGCTCATTCATTGTAAACCAGATCCCAATAATCCAAATGCCACTAAAATGAAACAAATCAATATCCTGTTTCCTACTTTAGATGCGATGACATGTCCTATTTTTTTTCTACATGATGAAAAAGGCTGGGGAACAGATATTGCATTAAGACTCAGAGACAACACTGTAGTCGACAATAATAACAGACAAAATGTAAGGACACGAGTCACTCAAATGCAGTATTATGGATTTCATCTCTCTTTGTGGGACACGTTTAATCCTATTTTAAATGCAGAAAAATTAACAGTTTATTGTGGATTCGTATTCAAAAATGGAGGACAATCGGATAAATTTCATCAAAGCAAACCAATCTAAGTTGAGAGTTGAAAAATATAGTGGTTTGATGGATTATCTAAAATCAAGATCTAAAAATAACACCCACCCCCAAAGAATCAGCCTGAATCAGCCATTGGTCAGACAGCTCTCAGCAGCCTGATAGCCAGGACTCTCATTCACCTGTATCTCAGACTGTGACAGTAGAGAGGTGGGACCATGTCTAAAGAATAACTGTTGATACAGCAAAGCTCTGCAGCCGAAAGATGCTGGCATTATCGACAGAAAGTGTCTGCAGAACATCATGTATCTGATCTTGAAAGAAGGCGGCGCCTGCGATAGGATGTATCTGAACACCAGCTACTGGAAAAACGTCGCTCTGATGCCGAAAAACACCGGCGTTAGCGACAAAAAATGTCTAAAGACCAACGTGCCTTTGAAGTTAAAAGAAGGCGGTGACGATGACAGAATATGTCAAGAGAACAGTCATCAACAAGTACTACCAACACCGGTAGGAACTGCCTTCTCAGCAAAAATAGAGTACATGACAATGCAATCCTTGAACATAGTTGTGGTGGAATGACTGTTAGATGTGAATTTTGCCTATCACTAAATTTCTCTG
>NW_005360641.1:617793-627598 GCF_000412655.1 Myotis brandtii
GAAAACAGACCTGACTTGGTAGCCAGAGTTTTTAATATTAAGCTGAACGCTCTTTTAAATGATATCTATAAAGTCCATTTATTTGGCAAAGTAATAGCTAAGATTCATGTCACTGAATTTCAGAAACGCGGACTGCCTCATGCTCACATATTATTGACATTAGATAGTGAGTCCAAATTACGTTCCTCTAATTAATTTCCTTTCAATGTGCACAAATTTCATGCACCGGGCTACTAGTATATATACAAAAACCTAAGCGACCCTTAAGACCCAACAACCAGAACAACCAGAATGACCAGAACGACAGGTCAACCAGTCGCTATGACGTGCACTGACCACCAGGGGGCAGACGCTCAATGCAGGAGCTGCCCCCTGGTGGTCAGTATGCTTCCACTGTTAACTTCCTATGGCTGGCCAACAGCCCATGGTCCCTCCTCCTGGCCAGCTGGCCCCCATTGGCCCCTGGTGCTATACCATTCATAGACTTGCTTCTGAGTCAGGGTTTTGTATGTAGCAGAGCAGCTCTCTTGCTGCCATCTATTGAAAGTCAGCCCTCAACAAAAGGGTTTGTCTCACTTCCATCCTTTCCCTTCCCCAGGGGCTGCCCACCCGCCATGGTGGCGGCACGGCAGCAAAGGCAGGAGGAGAAGGGGGAGGCGGGGAACTGCCCAGTGGTGGGGTGGCATCGGTGTCCGGCATTTGTTCCTTCTGCGCCCAGCCCAGCAACCATCGCCTCCTCTCCCCACCCTGCCAGGGCCTTTGGGCCCTGGGCTGGGATGGAGAACCAGGGGGTGGGTGGTGGTGGACGTGGCCCCTTTTCCAGGGGGGCCAAGGGCCGGCTTCCACCTTAGAGCCAGCGGCTAACCTCCTGCAGTCCCTCTCCCCACTCCCGGTCACGAATTTGTGCACCGGACCTCTAGTACTTTCATAAAAAGCCAGTGTCTTTTCTTTTTTTTTATTTTCAAGTTTTTTTCTTTTTTTAATCTTTACCTGAAGATATGCTTTTATAGATTTGAGAGACAGAGGAAAGGGAGAGGGAGAGAGAGAAACAATGATGTGAGAAAGATACATCTATTAGTTTCCTCCTATATACACCCAGACTGGGCAACAAACCTGCAACCTGGGAATGTGCCCTGACCTGGAATTGAACCCCTAACCTTTCAGTGTATGGGAAGATCCTCCAACCACCTGAGCCACCTGACTCACATGGGCCAGGTCTTCTTTGAAAGGTTTGTTTTTTTTTAATATATACTTTTTATTGATTTTAGAGAGGAAGGGAGAGGGAGAGATAGAAACATCAATGATGAGAGAGAATCATTGATTGGCTGCCTCCTGCAAGCCCCCTACCGAGAATTGAATACATAACTCTGGTAGGTACCCTTGACCAGAATTGAACCTGGGATCCTTCAGTCCACAGGCCGACACTCTATCCACTAAGCCAAACTGGCTAGGGCTTCTTTGCAAGTTTTAAGTTACTATGAAAGACCCATCAGTTATAAAGAAAAAAAAAATCATCACTGTTATTGGATGTGGGGAAGCACGGGACTTGGTTGGTGTGTCTGTAAGGAGGATTCTCCAAAAGGTCAAGGGCCTCTAAAGAGACCTGGCCGAAGGCGGCAGCCCCTACCTTGGCTTTTCCAAACAAGTTCGATCCCCCAGGGGTTTTGCTAGAATCTCAATGTTTAGTCTTTAAAGACCCAACCTTGTAGAAGCATATCCTTTCTCAAGGATACTTACTCTGCTGATTGTATCTAGAGCTTAATTTTAGTTCAAACTGTCATGACAATAAAAGCCGAAGGAGGCAGGCCAACAGGACTACTTGGTGGCGATAGCCAAGTAGTCCGTTAGTCTCTCTTTCACAGAAACGTGTGTTAGAGTAATCATTCATCCATTGTTCAGGGTCTGCCAGTCAGCTCCAGCAATTGGAGTTTTTGACAGCCTCATAATTGTATTTATCTAAGTGTATTAAATAAATTTTGATTTGAAAATGAAAGACATATATCATCAATTGAGAAATTAAAAATGATATATGGACTCTTTCTCTGAATGGACACCAAATGCCTCAATGAATTTTTATCAAAATTTTGCCTTTTCTTGAAGTTCTCCTTTCTTAAGCAGTCTGAGCTTTGCTACCAGTAAAATCTCCAAAGGCCGATCATGTGAATAATCATTTGAAAGTTGCTTGCCGAATCAAAGTAAAAGCTCAAATCATTAATGTAGCATTCAAGAAGAGGTTATTTTTCAGATTTTTTTAAGGCTTCACTATCAGGTAAGTTTTATGTCCAAGAGCAACCTATCCAATTTCTTTTGATAATCCTATGTACTTGCCCTTCCCTACATCTTTGTCGCTGTTCTTACCTAGCATAAAAGACCAATTTCACACTTAAATACAATTTTATCAAGTCCTTATTTTATATTGAAAAAATCTTCTTAATGTCTTTATTACCATGTCTTTATCCAAGTATTCTACTGCTAGGTTTCTATCACATAAAGAGCATATCAAAGTGTTACATAATAGCCATTTCACACATATCTGTTGAATAGATTTTTAAAAAGGAATTCATTTGGAAGAGTGAAAGAAAATTTCAGAACTACAACTTTAAATGTATTATAAAATATCAGTAAACATCTATTGTATATTATTTATAAATATGTATATATTTTTAAAAAATTATTTTTATTGTTGAGAGTATTACAGATGTCCCCCATTTTCCCCCCTTTGCTCTCTTTCACCCAGCTCCCACCCCACCCCAGGCCTTCACTGCACTATTTTCTGTGGCCATGGCTATGCATATTCTATATAATAAAAGCCCAGGTGGCGTTGCGCGACACCCTTGTGCAACGTCGTCACAAGATGGCCGTCACAATGTAGTCACAAGATGGCCACCACAACATGGCCACTACAAGATGGCTGTCAGGGGAAGACAGTTATAGGCAATCAGGCCAGCAGGGGAGGACAGTTGTGGGTGATGAGACTGGCAGGGGAGCAGTTAGCTGTCAATAAGGCTGGCAGGAGAGTGGTTATGGGGCGATCAGGCAGGAGAGCGGTTGGGAGCCAGCAGTCCCGGATTGTGAGAGGGGTGTCCCACTGCTGGTTTAGGCCCAATCCCACTGGGACATCCCCCGAGGGGACCCAGAATGAAGAGGGTGCAGGCCAGGCTGAGGGACACCCCCCAGGGCCTCTAGTATGCATATAAGTTCTTTGTTTAATTTCTCCTGAGCCCCTTCCCTCTGATATCTGTCAGCCTGTTCCAAGCTTCCATGTCTCTGGACCTATTTGTCAGTTTATTTTTGTTCATTATATTCCGCATATAAGTGGAATGTGATCATGTGATATTTGTCTTTCTCTGATTGGCTTACTTCACTTAGCATAATAGTATCCAGGTCCTTCCATGCTGGCTCAAAGGGTAAGAGATTCTTCATTTTAACAGTTGCACAGTCTTTCATTGTGTAAATGTACTTTTTTTTTTTTTTTTTAACCACTCAGCTACTAATTGGCACTTGGGCTGTTTCCAGATCTTAGCTATTGTAAATTGTGCTACTATGAACATAGGGGTGCATATATTCTTTCTGATTGGTGTTTCATGATTCTTAGGATATATTCCCAGAGTTGGATTGCTGAGTAAAACAGTAGTTCCATTTTTATAGTCACTCATAGGATTTTCACTACAAGGATATACAGCAAATAATTTAACACTGGATGTTCTAAATCAATGAATAAATAAGTAAATAATCAGAAAAAATGAATCATCCTTTTTTAAAAAATATTTTGCAAGTGTTTGGCCAGAGGCCATATTTAAATATGGCTATGAGATTGGCATAAAAAATAAGTAAATATCAGAATACAAGGATTGTTGTTCAAGCCACTTCTGAGCAACTGAACCCTCCAACTTATGTTAAAAGTATCCCATCATATAATTAACTAGAGGCCCGGTGCACAAAAATTTGTGCACTCGGGGGGCGGGGGAAAGGGGTCCCCCAGCCCGGCCTGTGCCCTCTCGCAGTCTGGGACCCCTCGGGAGATAACGACCTGCTGGCTGAGGCCTGCTCCCGGGTGGCAGAGGGCAGGCCCGATCCCTAAGTGCAGCCCCTGGTCAGGCTCAGAGCAGGGCCGATTGGGGGGTTGGGGCACCGCCCCCTGTCACACTCAAGGCAGGGTCGATGGGGAGGTTGAATATTTTGCAAGTGTTTGGCCAGAGGCCATATTTAAATATGGCTATGAGATTGGCATAAGTAAATGTCAGAATACAGGGATTGTTGTTCAAGCCACCTCTGAGCAACTGAACCCTCCAACTTATGTTAAATGTACCCCATCATATAATTAATACTATAAAATTCAATCAGAAAGGATAGTTTAAATTTTATTTTTTTAGTCTCTATTCATTATCACTAATGAGGTAACATTTTGATCTATCTCTATGTAGTATGTTAAAAAATCTAATGAATACTATTAAAATATATTTTATTGATTTTTTACAGAGAGGAGGAAGGGAGAGGGATAGAGAGTTAGAAACATTGATGAGAGAGAAACATCAATCAGCTGCCACACCCCCTTCAGGGTGGGGGTCCCCACTGGGGTGCCTGGCCAGCCTGGATGAGGGGATGATGGCTGTTTGCAGCTGGTCACACCCCCTTCAGGGTGGGGGTCCCCACTGGGGTGCCTGGCCAGCCTGGATGAGGGGATGATGGCTGTTTGCAGCTGGTCACACCCCCTTCAGGGTGGGGGTCCCCACTGGGGTGCCTGGCCAGCCTGGATGAGGGGATGATGGCTGTTTGCAGCTGGTCACACCCCCTTCAGGGTGGGGGTCCCCACTGGGGTGCCTGGCCAGCCTGGATGAGGGGATGATGGCTGTTTGCAGCTGGTCACACCCCCTTCAGGGTGGGGGTCCCCACTGGGGTGCCTGGCCAGCCTGGATGAGGGGATGATGGCTGTTTGCAGCTGGTCACACCCCCTTCAGGGTGGGGGTCCCCACTGGGGTGCCTGGCCAGCCTGGATGAGGGGATGATGGCTGTTTGCAGCTGGTCACACCCCCTTCAGGGTGGGGGTCCCCACTGGGGTGCCTGGCCAGCCTGGATGAGGGGATGATGGCTGTTTGCAGCTGGTCACACCCCCTTCAGGGTGGGGGTCCCCACTGGGGTGCCTGGCCAGCCTGGATGAGGGGATGATGGCTGTTTGCAGCTGGTCACACCCCCTTCAGGGTGGGGGTCCCCACTGGGGTGCCTGGCCAGCCTGGATGAGGGGATGATGGCTGTTTGCAGCTGGTCACACCCCCTTCAGGGTGGGGGTCCCCACTGGGGTGCCTGGCCAGCCTGGATGAGGGGATGATGGCTGTTTGCAGCTGGTCACACCCCCTTCAGGGTGGGGGTCCCCACTGGGGTGCCTGGCCAGCCTGGATGAGGGGATGATGGCTGTTTGCAGCTGGTCACACCCCCTTCAGGGTGGGGGTCCCCACTGGGGTGCCTGGCCAGCCTGGATGAGGGGATGATGGCTGTTTGCAGCTGGTCACACCCCCTTCAGGGTGGGGGTCCCCACTGGGGTGCCTGGCCAGCCTGGATGAGGGGATGATGGCTGTTTGCAGCTGGTCACACCCCCTTCAGGGTGGGGGTCCCCACTGGGGTGCCTGGCCAGCCTGGATGAGGGGATGATTGCTGTTTGCCGCTGGTCACACCCCCTTCAGGGTGGGGGTCCCCACTGGGGTGCCTGGCCAGTCTGGGTGAGGGGCTGAGGGCTGCTTTCAGGCTGGCGGTTGTTGACTGAAGCTCCCAACCGCTCCTTTTTTTTCTCTTTTTTTATTTTATTCTGGGCCAGCTTTAGCTCTGGCTCTAGCTCTGAGGCTTCGTATCTGGTTTGTTTGCTGTTCTATAATCGAAACAATGTATAACTTCAGCTCTGAGATCCCGGCAGGCTGAAAGCTGGTTTCTGGGGTTTTGTTTAGCTTCTACATTTGCAACATAGTACATAGTTGCTTAGAGTTGCAACTCAGAGGCCGGCAAGTCAGGCGGGGAACGTTGGAGTCTGCAGTCACTGGAGCAAGCAAGCCTCATGTTCGCTTCCAGCTGCCTGGCTGCCGGCCGCCATCTTGGCTGACAGTTAATTTGCATATACTCACTGATTAGCCAATGGGAAGGGTAGCGGTCGTACGCTAATTACCATGTTTCTCTTTTATTAGTGTATATACTATAAAACTCAATCAGAAAGGATATTTTAAATTTTATTTTTTTAATCTCTATTCATTATCACTAATGAGGTAATATTTTGATCTATCTCTATGTAGTATGTTAAAAAATGTAATGAATACTATTAAGTATTATACTGTTTAATATTTATTTTGCTTATGAACTTCATTAAGCATATATAATCATGTTGCATTATGTTGTTCTAGAGCAGAAAATATATCTATCAAAAGTGTATGGGGGCTCTCTGTTCCAAGGTACACATTTGAGCCCAATTGTGTCTACTTTGATATGTTGTTACTGGGGACTATATTGCAGTCTCAGCTCTTGATATATTTTACTAGAGGCCCAGTGCATGAAATCCATGCACTTGGGGGATTCCTCAGCCTGGCCTCCTCCTTCTCACAGTCTGGGAGCCCTTGGGGGAAGTCTGACTGATGTCCGTGGGGAGCAGGCCTAAGCTGGCAGTCGGACATCCTTAGCACTGCCGCTGAGGTGAGAGAGGCTCCCGCCACTGCCGCTTCCGTGTGCATAGCGACTGGTCGTTCAGCCATTCAGTCAATTTGCATATTAGACTTCTATTATATAGGATTATGGCCTGTTTTTAGTGTGTGTATATACACTTGCTTATGTGATTTAGTGCCTATATCTTATGTTTAAATTAATTCTCATGATATGATTATTGCTCATTTTCTTAACAACAAGTTCAAACTTACTAATATCTTCTGGGGATATATATATTTAAATTTAAAGATGAGTATGATCCTTTCTTAGGCAAAACACATATATATATTAATAGTTTTATTGATTCATGGAAAGTTTTAAGTCACACATATTAATGATTTGTAATCAATATAAGTATAAATTATGAAACCAAAATGCTTATAATAGCTTAATTGAGAAAGCATAATGGCTAGGGAAGATAAGAAAGCAATATATTAATAAAAAATAAGTAATCTAAAACTTTTTAAATGACCAAATTCACACAACATCTGGCAATGTGCACTTTAAGTTTTTTGTGTTTTGAAGAAATCAGGTAATTTGTAAACTGAAGTAGAAGTTTATTGTTATCCAAGTTTGCCAAAAGAAAAAAGAGAATAAGAAGTCACTAGTAAAAATGATATTAGAAATTAGCATTATTATCATGATCCTATGACTTCATTCAATGTAATTTTTATTAGCTATATCCTTAGAATATCAAAATGGGGAATAGAGGACTTGTAATTTTGACATGGGGAACTTTTTTTCAGAAATAGGTTACTGACAGAAGACTTCTTCCCTAGAGAGCTTTACGAATAAGGCAGGCATTTATCTGAGAGGATATCATTTTCCCCAGGCAAACAATGAGGAATCAGATAATTTTAAAAATAATATTGTTTTTAAATTATAGTTTACTTTCTTTTCTTTTTCAGTTTAACTCCAATATTATTTTGTATTGGTTATAGGTGTACAGCATAGTGATTAGACAATCCTATACTTTATAAAGTGTTTCCCCAATATTTTCAGTACCCACCTGGCACCATACATAGTTATTTCATAATATAATATATACCCTATGCTGTACTATACATCCCCATGATTATTTTATAAGTACCAATTTCTATGAAGATTTATTAATTCTCCTTTCAGGACCTTATTTTCTCTTTTGTAAAAAAAGAGAGGATTTGATCGGAGACATAAAACCTGAAAAATACCCATTAACCATATGTTTATAAGCACACGGAAATGTTTAAATAAACTGTATTTATAAGTGCTTATAAAAGTAAAAATTCTACCTATATATAAGTTTTAAAGTTGCAGTCCCTCAAGTAAACTTTATTTGTCAACATGTTCAAATTAAGATGTTTTGAAAATAATTTAATGTAACTCATAAACTCACAGATTTAAAAAAAAGTGCAAGTTTTTTTTTCCAGTGGAGAGATTTTATTCTGAGGGCACTTAAATGATACTGCAATTATCTAAGGATGGAATAGAGAAATCATCAATATTTTAATGACAAATGGCACATATAGAAGAAGGAATTAATATAGAGAAAAATTGATTCACTAAGGAAGAGAATAATGAGTCCAAAATAATGAATCAAAACATATGAAAAGTCTTTGCAACTTAAGGGTTGAGAGTCTAAGACCAACTAGGAAAAAATTAAATTTGGAAAAGTAAAATTACTATTATAGCAAAATGATTCAAATAAATATATAATATATGGACTCTATAATGCATACATGGGTGCATATTTCCAAAAATGATAAATACATCTGCAAATATTCACATCACTTATGACTACAAATAATTTAATCCATGTTTTTTCTTAATTCTTTCTTCTACCCTGTTCTGTTTAAATATTACAGAAGTCAATGATTAAAAAATCAAACACAAACTATTTTATTTTTAAAAAATATATTTTTGTTGATTTCAGAGATGAAGGGAGAAGGTGAGGGAGATAAAAAAACATCAATGATGAGAGAGAATCATTTTTTGGTTGCCTCCTGTATCCCCCACACTGGGGATCAAACCTGCAACCTTGGCATGTGCCCTGACTAGGAATCTTCTGGTTCATAGGTCAACGCTCAATCACTGAACCATGTTGGTCAGGCTCAAATACACATTTTAGTTATATAAGTGTAATATAAATTTAAAAAAATCAAACACAAACTTTATTTTTAAAAGTATATTTTTGTTGATTTCAGAGATGAAGGGAGAAGGAGAGGGAGATAAAAAGCATCAATGATGAGAGAGAATCATTGTTTGGCTGCCTCCTGTATCCCCCACACTTGGGATCAAACCTGCAACCTTGGCATGTGCCCTGACTGGGAATCTCCTGGTTCATAGGTCAAGGCTCAACCACTGAGCCACGTTGGCCAGGCTCAAATACACATTTTAGTTATATAAGTGTAATAATAATTTGTTGAAATATTTCTTTTCTCTCTAATTGCAGCATACCCCATACTGATTAGCAACATCCTTGGTGGCATCGCAGCTTTATAAGTACAGCACTGATAAGAATTTAGTTTCACTTGGGAAACAATTCATTAACCTGTTAAGAAAATATAATTATATCTAAATGTTTACATCAACATTTATGAATGATATTTATCTCAGAATATGTGTGCTATTATAAAGATAGTTTTCATTTTATCATTAAAAAATGAGCAAAGATTACAGTAACATTACTAAATCCATAATTGGTATGCAGAGGACATTTGCTACAAGGTCAATTGAGTTAAACAGAAACACATTATAGAAAAGTTAAATGTATTAAAGGATTGACATGTCTTAGTAATGAGGAATGATTTTATTAATCTTTCCATTACAGAAAACAGAAAGTTCAATCACATATTCCACATGAGTTGATTTGGGATTTTGTAGAAAATATGATCTTTTTTCTCCTCCTCACTTTATTTATGAGTTTAATTTTCAAAGTCATCTGGGAGGAAGAATAAAGAAAATAATATCTTTTCACTTATTTATTAACTAGAGGCCCATTGCACAAATGCATGCACTGGTAGGGTCTCTCAGCATGGCCAGTGATCAAAGCCGATCTGGGTTGCGGGAGGTTGCCCGGGGGAAGGGGCTGTGGGAGTTTGACCAGCAGGGATGAGGGGCTGCGGGAGGTTGGCTGTGGGAGTGCACT
>NW_005360641.1:628060-646307 GCF_000412655.1 Myotis brandtii
CGGCTTACCCCCAACGGCCCCGCCCCCCACCAGCCTGATCACCCACAACTGCCCTCCCCTCTTGGCCTCTAACTGCCTCTACCTTGGCCCTGCCACCATGGCTTTGTCCAGAAGAACATCCGGAAGGTCTCCTGAAAGGTCTCCCAGTCTAATTAGTGTATTACTCTTTTATTAGTATAGACATAGATAGGAAAACTGTTAATTTATAATTATTCCTGTTCTGGCCAGAGCGGGTGGCTAAGTTAGTTGGAGTGCCATTCTATACACCAAAAGGTTGTAGGCTCAATTACTGATCAGGTCACATATATAGGTTGTGGGTTCAATCACTGGTCTGAGAAGGTTTGGGAGGCTGCTGATCCATGTTCTCTCTTACCTCTCGCTCTCTCTCACTTCCTCTTCCTCTAAAATCAATGAAAAACATATTCTCAAGTAAGGATTACAAAAATATAAGTCAAAATTATACCTACCTTTCTTAGACTCAAGATACCATAGTCTTAGACTATAAATTCCACTATCATCTATAATAATAAAAGTGAGATATTCTAATTAGACCAGATGTCCTTCTGGATGACCTTTAGGACAAAGCTGGGGCTGTGAGGGAAGCCCAGGTCTTGGGTGCCAGAGGGAAGCCGGTGCCGG
Source organism: Myotis brandtii (assembly GCF_000412655.1). Classification (NCBI taxonomy): domain Eukaryota; kingdom Metazoa; phylum Chordata; class Mammalia; order Chiroptera; family Vespertilionidae; genus Myotis; species Myotis brandtii. The sequence goes on from NW_005360641.1 coordinate 628,700, forward strand.
CAGCCGGAGGAAGGAAGGCCTACTCTTGCACGAATTTAATGCATCAGGCCTCTAGTTTAAATATACGATGAAAACCTGCTTCATTGAAGTCTCTAACAGAAGAGATGTGATTACGAGATGCCCACTGATTAAACCTGTGCCATGGTCAAGATCATCTTTTCAAGGACAAATATGATTTTCAGCTATTAAAATGTGGGATAATGAGAATCAAGGCTTTCAGTGATTATGTCAATAGTTATTTTGAACAGGTTTTTAGACAAACAATATTTGGGAAAGGTATATTCATTGAAACAAACATAAAAACTAATGCAATCATCATCCTTATTAGATTCTTGATGATGAGAACTGAAGATAGAAAATAATAAAAACTATAGGTTTAAGTGAAACAAATGCTCATGACAAACATATGAGCTGGAATATGTCATTAATTTACATTTAGACTATCTAATAGAGTGGGATAACTTCAATGTTATTCACTGAGACTCCATTTCTATGACTCCAAAGAGATAATATAAATAAATACAACTTCAAATAACATTTTCAATTGAATTTATTGGGGTGACATTGCTTAATAAAACAGGTTTCAAGTTTTCAATTCTATAACACATCACTGCATACAGCATTGGGCAATCACCACCCAAAGTCAAGTCTCTTTCTGCCACCATTTATCCTTTGCCCTCTACCATTTCCTCCCCCAGCCCCCTTTCCCTCTGGCAATCACCATACTGTTCTCAGTGTCTGTTTTCTTGTTGGTGGTAGTATTTTTTTTTACTTAATCCCTTCAACTCTTTCACCCAGCCCCCCAAACTCCTTCCCCTCTGACAGCTGTCAATCTGTTCAACATATCTATGAGCCTGCTTCTATTTTGTTTGTTTATTTTGTTCATTAGATTATACATATAAGTATATCATATGGTATTTGTTTTTCTCTGACTGGCTTATTTTTATTAACATAAAAATTTCCAGGTCCATTTGTGCTACCTCAAAAGATAAGATTTCTTTCTTCTTCTTCTTTTTCTGCTTCTTCTTCTTCTTCTTCTTCTTCTTCTTCTTACAACAGAGTAGTATTCCATTGTGCAAATGTACCACAGCTTTTCCATCTACTCATCTGTTGCTGGGTAATTGAGCTGCTTCCAAATCTTGGCTATTGTAAATAACACTGCAATGAACATAGGAGTGTATATAATCTTTTGAATCATTGTTTCCGGGTTTCAGATATATTCCCTGAAGTGGAATTGCATGGTCATCAGGCAGTTCAATTTTTATTTTTTGAGGAAACTCCATACTGATTTCCACAGTAGTTGTTCCAATCTGCATTCCCACCAACAGTGCAAGAGGGTTCCCTTAAACAGGTTTCAAGTTTTCAATTCTATAACACATCACTGCATACAGCATTGGGCAATCACCACCCAAAGTCAAGTCTCTTTCTGCCACCATTTATCCTTTGCCCTCTATCATTTCCTCTCCCAGTCCCCTTTCCCTCTGGCAATCACCATACTGTTTTCAGTGTCTGTTTTCTTCTTGGTGGTGGTATTTTTATTTTTACTTAATCCCTTCAACTTTTTCACCCAGCCCCCCAAACTCCTTCCCCTCTGACAGCTGTCAATCTATTCAACATATCTATGAACCTGCTTCTATTTTGTTTGTTTATTTTGTTCATTAGATTATACATATAAGTATATCATATGGTATTTGTTTTTCTCTGACTGGCTTATTTTTATTAACATAAAAATTTCCAGGTCCATTTGTGCTACCTCAAAAGATAAGATTTCTTTCTTCTTCTTCTTTTTCTGCTTCTTCTTCTTCTTCTTCTTCTTCTTCTTCTTCTTCTTCTTCTTCTTCTTCTTCTTCTTCTTCTTCTTCTTCTTCTTCTTCTTCTTCTTCTTCTTCTTCTTCTTCTTCTTCTTCTTCTTCTTCTTCTTCTTCTTCTTCTTCTTCTTCTTCTTCTTCTTCTTCTTCTTCTTCTTCTTCTTCTTCTTCTTCTTCTTCTTCTTCTTCTTCTTCTTCTTCTTCTTCTTCTTCTTCTTCTTCTTCTTCTTTTTACAACAGAGTAGTATTCCATTGTGCAAATGTACCACAGCTTTTCCATCTACTCATCTGTTGCTGGGTAATTGAGCTGCTTCCAAATCTTGGCTATTGTAAATAACACTGCAATGAACATAGGAGTGTATATAATCTTTTGAATCATTGTTTCCGGGTTTCAGATATATTCCCTGAAGTGGAATTGCATGGTCATCAGGCAGTTCAATTTTTTATTTTTTGAGGAAACTCCATACTGATTTCCACAGTAGTTGTTCCAATCTGCATTCCCACCAACAGTGCAAGAGGGTTCCCTTTTCTTCATGTCTTCACCAACACTTTTTTTTTTATCACATAACATTTTAGGCATAATAAAAAATAATTTTCTTACTTTTCAATCTCTCCCTATATAATTACAAATGATTTTAGTGGCCAATTTTTAATGAAAACATATCTTTGGAAGTTATATCTATTTTGATCTTTTCTACTCTATTACATTTGGCAATATTGCAGGATAGCTGTAGAAAATACAATTTTCTTAGTGCTGTACTCCATAAACTAACCATACTCAAAAATTCAACTTTCCCTCTCCTTCCTGAACCCAATGTTCTAAACAAATTTAATTACTTTATAGTTCACTACCATTTTCCTCCTTTTTCTGCCCTGCTAAACTTTGCTTATCATTTTTATTCATAATGATATGCTTATTTGCTATATTTCCATGTTTTATTAACAAAGTCTATACAATTTTCAGAAGCATGGTCATATGCCACCTGATTTATAATTTTTCCTGATGAGTATATTTTCACCCACTTTAAGGTTTGTAGGAAATAAAAGGTCAGCAGGCTCTCATTAGTTCAACTGAACTGGTTTAATGACAAAAAGCCTCAAAAGATAACATTTAACTCACTGTATTCACCAAAGCTCAAGATTTGACCTTCCAGGTTCAAAGCAAAAACTTGCAGTATCTCAGAGTTAATTAGATTCAAGCATGCCATCCCATGGTAACAAAGCTCATAAAAATGGATATAAAAACTATTGTTATGGTTTAATTTATTGTGTGAAATATAGTTGTAGAGTAGACTGAATACTTGTGTAGATTTGTGAATGCTCTCTCCCTGTAGGCCGTGGCATGTGAAGTCAAATGATCTGGAGAATGCCTATTTAGCATATAATCCAAGTAAAGTAAGTTGTATTATTTAAATAATTCAATAGTAGCAGTTTCTAAGAGGCTACCACATTCATGATAACAAGAGAAATATGTGTTGGGTAGATTGAATACCCAACAGCCTAACTAGATTTTCTCCTCTTAATGCTTAGATTGGCTGTTCCTCAAATGTGTTTCCTTCTTCACATCTCCCTTGATGACACTATCTCTTTCTAAGAAATATGTTATTTCACTAGTAGATTTAAAACAGTTTTTCTTAAACTTTCTCTGCAACTAATCTTCTGCGGTAGAAAAACTTGAACCCTGACCGCATAGCTCAGTTGGTTGGAGCGTTATCCCATAAACCAAAAAGCTAGGGGTTCAATTCCCGGTCAGTGAGAATACGGAATATAATGGGTACTTGAACACAAGCACTGCAGAACCATGACAGTTGATGTGATAACCACGATGACTAACAGGCAGGGAGTGTACACAGCATGGAGATGCTGGACAAAGGGATAAGTCACATCCAAGCAGAACACTAGGATGGTGCTGGACAGAGACATAAGAATTCACAGAAATATTTATAATTTACCAATCATTTATTTCTGGAGTTTTCCATTTAATATTTTCATATCTCTGTTGCCTATGAATAACTGAAAACATGGAGAAAGCACAACCACAAATAAAGGGGGACTACTGTATTGGCTTTTATCTTATTACATTTCTTTTCAATGTTTAATGTTTTATTGGTATTCCTTTATATTCTTTTTTCTTCCTGGTTATATAGTGAAACATTTTCAACTGTCTTTTATTAAATTATTTTTTCAGCTTGTTTTATTATTTTATTTTTGAGTATATATTTTTTATTTTGCCAATAATTTTATTTTTACCTCTGAGCTCAATGTAATTATAATAATAACATAATGTGAAAATTATTATTTTTTTAGTTTATTTGAGGGGGACAGGAAGAGATTAATAAACTTGTTTTCTACACCCCAATCCAATTTTAGTCCAACCATAAAAATAATAGCTATGATTTATACAGCAGTCCAGAAAATTAAATTATATTTAATATGTTCTATAATGAAAGAAAAGTTTAAAATCACTGGAGAAATTTAAAATATGTATAAAAATCAGGTTAAAAATAACTAGGTTCTAGCTATTCTTATACCAAAATTAATCATCAAGGATTTTATTAGAACAATGTAAATATTATTTTATCTATATCTATTTCTGTATCTATCTATATCTATATCTATATCTATATTATCTATATCTATATCTATATCATCTATATCTATATCTATCCATCTATCTATCTATCATCTATCTATCTATCTATCCTACCTAATAAAAGACAAAAGGGTAATTAACCGTACCTCCGCTACGCTTCCCATTGGCTAATCAGCAGGATATGCAAATTAACTGCCAACAAAGATGGCAGCCAGCAGCCACGCAGCTGAAGCGAGCATGAGGCTTGCTTGCTCCAGTGATGGCCTGCTCCCCGCTGGCAAGTGGACATCCCCCGAGGGCTGCCCGGCTGCCAGAGGGATGTCTGATTGCCATCTTAGGCCCAATCCCCCGGGGAGCAGGCCTAAGCCAGCAGGTGGTCATCCCCCGAGGGGTCCCAGACTGCGAGAGGGCACTGGCTGGGCTGAGGGACACCCCACCCCTGAGTGCACAAATTTTTGTGCACCGGACCTCTAGTCTATATATATAAGGCTAAGCGACTGTCCGACTGGTAGCTATGACATGCAATGACCACCATGGGGCAGACGCTCAAACTGGTAGCTATGACATGCACTGACCACCAGGGAGCAGACACTCAATGCAGAGGCTGCTGAGCTGTGGTGACTTGGCAGCAGCGGTTTTTGGGTGACGCACCCAGAACCAGAGAGGAGGGAGCCCGATTCCAGGGTGCGTCACCCGATAACTGCCCTCTTGTGATCCGGGACCCCTTGGGGGATGTCGGAGAGCTGGTTTCGGCCCAATCCCCACAGGCCAGGCCAAGGGGCCCCACCTGCCAGAGGGACCCCACTCACTCTGCAGGCGCCCTTTGAGCTGTGGTGTCAACCCAGGTGCGACCAGCCAGGGAGGGACTGTGGGAGGTTGGCTCCAGGGCGGTCTGACCCATCTCACCCAGTCTCCCCCCACCCCCTCCGCCAGCCACCTTCTAATTAATTTCCTTTCAATGTGCACAATCTGTGCACAGGGGCCCTAGTGTACTTATATTTTCTTCATCATCCAAAGTCTTGCTTCACTTGTACTTAATATTTGGACTTTTTTTTAGTTTTATAAATCTCTAAGACTTCCCACACTGGTCAACCTAAGTCTCAATAGGTGAATTAATCAGTCATCTTATTTTATGTAGGATCCCATTTTCCTCATGAACATCATTATATTATTAGAATATATTTGCTACCAGTTTCCTGAGTAATGGTCAAGAGATATTGATCTTTAAATCTTTGCATATCTGAAAATAACTTTATTATATTCTTTTATTTGATCATTTGTGTCTAGAAATCAAAGTTAAATTTTTTTCTCAGATTTTTAAGGTATTGATCTCTTGTCTTCTCAATTACAGTACTATTATTTAAAAGCCCAATGTCATTTGAATATTGATGCCTTTTATATCAACTTTTTCTGTTGGGAAATTTAAGAATATTCATTTTTCCCGTTGACCTAAAATGCCCTGATATTATGCCTTCATATAAATCTATTTTTCTTTTTACTTCCTTGTACTTGTCCTTCAATAATGGAGACATCCTTTCTAGGAAATTATCCTGTGTACCACTACTTTGGTAATTTTCTCTTCTGCTTCCCATTTTATATCTTCTTCATATCTTGTTATTTAGTAATTAGACATCCTCCAGTAATCCTTGGAAACTCATATCTTTTTCTCTGTTATCCCATTATCTCTATATTTGCTATGCACAATTTCTAAAAGTTCTTTTATGTTCTCTGGTTGATATGATCTTTAATATTTTCCTGTTTCATTGTTGCAATATTATCTTCTGTGATTGAGTGTATTAAACACACTTCATAAAAACTTTTCTTTTGCTTTCTATGATTGTCTCTGTTCCACTTACCTTTAAAAATGCTTTCTTCCCCCATATTGAATGCTTTCTCCAAATATCTAGTCAACTATGGCTCTCGGTTTATATTTACAGATGAGTAATAAAGCTTTCAGTCTGTGGAAGGATCTGATCCACAGATGGGCTTTGCTGTGGTTTCATCTGGGAGCAACTCCTTTTTCAACTGGAGGAACAACCTTCCCTCCCTCACCCCCCTCCCCAAAGCAAAGTCAGAAGCCATCTCTATGTCCAGGAGAAATGACATTCCTATCAGTGCTTAATGTCACTCATAATTTTAGCTTTGGGGAACTCTACAGATTTTATGACTAAATTAGGAAATGAGCAGGGAAGAGAGTGAGTTGAAGGGAGAATAGCTTTTGGATGGCAACACATTCTTGAACCAGACCCAAAATGCTTACTTCTGTAATTATTTGTGAAAAGAATAATATTATTTTTTACCAAGTCCAATTTGGCACCAATATTTTATTACTGGTTGTCCAATGTATTTATTTATTTCTTTTTAAATTCTTTATTGTTTAAAGTATTACATACCATCTATCTATGTATTTATTTATTTATTTTTAAATTCTTTATTGTATAAAGTATTACATACAGTATTACATATGTCTCCTTTTCCCCCCATTGACCTTTCTCCAGACACCCCAACCCCACAGCACATGCTCTCACCCCCCCTAGTGTCTGTGTCCATTGGTTATGTTTATATGCATGCATACAAGTCCTTTGGTGGATTTCTTAACCACACCCCCTGCCTTTTCTCTGAAGTTTGACAGTCTGTTCAATGCTTCTCTGTCTCTGGATCTTTTTGTTCATCAGTTTATGTTGTTCATTATATTCCACAAATGAGTGAGATAATGTGATATTTATCTTTCTCCAACTGGCTTATTTCGCTTAGCAAAATGCTCTCCATGTCCATCAATGCTGTTGCGAATGGTAAGTGTTCTTTCTTTTTTATAGCAGCGTAGTATTCCATTGTGTAGAAGTACCACTTTTTAAAAAAATATATTTTATTGATTTTTTTCTGAGAGGAAGGGAGAGGGATAGAGAGTTAGAAACATCAATGAGACAGAAACATTGATCAGCTGCCTCCTGCACACCCCCTACTGGGGATGTGCCTGCAACCAAGGTACATGCCCCTGACCAGAATCGAACCCGGGACCCTCCAGTCTGCAGGCCGACGCTCTATCCACTGAGCCAAACTGGTCAGAGCAATACCACTGTTTTTTAATCCACTCATCTGCTGATGGGCACTTAGGCTGTTTCCAAATCTTAGCTATTGTAAATTATACTGCTATGAACATAGGGGCGCGTATATCTTTTCTGATTGGTGTTTCTGATTTCTTGGGATATATTCCTGGAAGTGGGATTACTGGGTCAAATGGAAATTCCATTTTAATTTTTGAGGAAACCCCATACTGTTCTCCACAGTGGCTCACCAGTCTGCATTCCCACCAGCAGTGCAAGCTGGTTCCTTTTTTTCCACATCCTCGCTAGCACTTGTTGTTTGTTGATTGATTGGTGATAGCCATTCTGACAGGTGTAAGATGATAGCTCATTGTTGTTTTGATTTGCATTTCTCAGATGATTAGTGACTTTAAGTATGTTTTCATATCTCTTGGTCTTGTCCACTTTCAAAAAAGTGTCTATTTAAGTCCTTTGACCATTTTTTAATTGAATTGTTTACCTTCCTTTTGTTAAGTTATGTGAGTTCTCTATAAATTTTGGAGATTAAACCCTTATTGGAGATAACATTGGCCAACATGTTCTCCTATGCAGTGAGCTTTCTTGTTTTGCTGATGGTTTCTTTTGCTATACAGAAGCTTTTTATTTTTATGTAGTCCCATTTGTTTATTTTCTCCTTAGTTTTCATTGCCCTAGGAGCTGTATCGCTAAAGATATTGTTAAGAAAAATGTCTGCTATTTTGCTGCCTATAGATTCTTCTATTATTTTTATGGTTTCCCGTCATGTTTAAGTCCTTTATCCATTTTGAGTTTATTTTTGTGTATGGTGTAAGTTAGTGGTCTAGTTTCATTTTTTTTGCATGTATCTGTCCAATTTTCCCAACACCATTTATTGAAGAGACTGTCTTGACTCTCTTGTGCACTTGCCTCCTTTGTCAAATATTAATTGAGAATAATGGCTTGGGTAGAACTCTGGGTTCTCTGTTCTGTTCCACTGGTCTATATGCCCATTCTTGTTCCAGTACCAGGCAGTTTTGAGAACAGTGGCTTTGTAATATAGCTTGATATCTAGTAAGGTCATCCCTCCAACTTTGCTCTTCTTTCTCAAGATTGCTGCGGCTACTCGGAGTCTTATTTTTATTCCAGATGAATTTTTGAAGAGTTTTTTTCTAGGTCTGTGAAATATGCCATTGATATTTTACTGGGGAGTGCATTGAATCTACCTATAAATTTCTTTGGGTAGTATGGACATTTTAATGATGCTGATTCTATCAATCCATGACCACGGTATATTCTTCCAAATGTTCATGTCTTCCTCTATCTCTTTTTTCAATGTCCTGTAGTTTTCTGAGTACAGGTCTTTCACCTCCTTAGTTAAGTTTATTCCTAGGTATCTTAAATTTTTTGGTGCAATGCTAAATGGGATTGCTTTTTTGTTTGTGTATTTGTTTGTTTGTTTGTTTCTCTTTCTGTGAGTTCATTATTGGTATATAAAAAGTTATAGATTTCTGGATGTTAATTTTGTATTCTGCTACATTGCCAAATACATTTATTAAGTCTAGTAGTTTTTTGATGGAGTCTTTAGGGTGTTCTATGTACAGTTTCATGCCATCTACAAATAATGACAGTTTTACTTCTTTTCCAATTTGGATGCCTTTTATTTCTTCATCTTGTCTGATCACTATGACTAGCACTTCCAGTACTATGTTGAACAGGAGTGGTGAGAATGGACATCCCTGTCTTGTTCCTGTTCTTAGGGGAAATGGTTTTAGTTTTTGCCCATTGAGTATGATGTTGGCTATGGGTTTGTCATATAGGCCTTTTATTATGTTGAGGTATGATCCTCTATTCCCACTTTGCTGAGAGTTTTTATCAAGAATGTGTCCAATGTATTTTTAAATGGTAAACCACTCTGATTAAAAGAGGGCTACTATTTTAATTTTTTATAGTGTTTACATTTCTGTTTTATTAGATATGCCTATGCCAAATATATGTTCCTCTGGTCATGGTTTTTTGTTTGTTTGTTTGTTTGTTTTTACACTAGATTGAGGATTGAGAAGAAAAGAGACTTGGTCAGATACTTTCAATGCAATTCCCTCAACTCTCAAAATAATGCTATCACAGAATAAATATTTAACAAATATGTATTAAATTGTTTCAAACTATATGATATATTTTTAGATGGAAAAAAGAAAGTTGCAAAACTAGAAGCAGACATCATCATTAGCCATGTGAGCTTTGCTATCTGCCCTTCAGTGTCACTATTCCTTTAGAATAGACATGTAATTTCTAGTTCTCTACAGTCCTCAAGTAGTCCTATTGTCCTGTAATTGTCTTTACCTTTACAATAAATGTCAGACCCTGGGATTTTTTTAGGTTTTCCCTGTTTTCCTCACAGGTTTACATATATGTTCCAATTTTTGTCTCCAGGTGATGTCTATAACTAAGAAAGGGGTACATCTACGTTTCCAATTTTCCCAATTTGTATTTATTGTTTGAGTTATGTTATGTGTGTGCATTGCTTCAAGGTAAATAAGCATAAACTTTTGCATCATACTTTGTATGACCATGTTGGTCTTGGCTTCCATAAAGAAATTATTCATCAAAGCCTAAATATTTTTGAATAATATTTATTAGAAAGATGTGATTATCTAATACACCTTTATGAAGAGATTATAATATAGATTATATATACAAAAATACGATTTTTTGTTTGCCAGGCCATTTGAAATAAGTTTGCCATTATTGCTTAATATGAAAATTACCCTAAAATAGCCAACCCCAAATCTAATATTCATTGAGTATTTTTGCCTACATTTCATAAAATAGGATTTATATGTAATACTCAGAATTTAAACATAACTAGTATTGTTAATTGATATGTATTCAAATACAGGTTACTGATTTGACTTTTTTTTCCTATGCAGCTCTTTTCTCTTTAACAAGTTTTTCTATAAACTATATATTTTACCTTTACCAACAAATTGGGCATAATTGTGGATTTAATTATGCAATAAAATGTAAAATGCCATTTCAGTTTATTGTATGTAACAATACAGCATTATCTTAATACAGTAACAACATTATTTGCTTTAACACAAAAATAAACCTTTGGGTTAAATAATCTTAAAAACCAGAAATTATTCAATCTAAACAGTGACCAACAATCTACATAAATACTTCCTGAGTGTACCATTATTCAATTAACTACTGTATTATAAAACATGAAATTTGTCCCAATAGTGAAGTAAGAGGTCTCAGTGAAACTGTTGGCAGAGGCTTAACTTGGAATAAACATTTTGGCATTATCTATAATAATAATGTCCATAAAGCTCTGAATTTCTGAAGAGTGATACATTAATAGTTTGACTGTCTTTTTTTAAATATATATTTTATTGATTTTTTACAGAGAGGAAGGGAGAGAGATAGAGAGTTAGAAACATCGATCAGCTGCCTCCTGAACACCTCCTACTGGGGATGTGCCCACAACCAAAGTACATGCCCTTGACCGGAATCGAACCTGGGACCATTCAGTCCGAAGGCCGACGCTCTATCCACTGAGCCAAACCGGTTAGGGCTAATTGTAACTTTATGCTTTTAATTGTTAATAATGCAATCTCCTTAAATGCAGCATTCAAATATTCCCATTCTTACAGATGATTTTAAAGTTTCTTTTGCCCTTCACTTAATCTAATTTAGATAATGCTTTGTGAAAAGGGTTAATCTAATTTGAATTAAATTTATTTAATTGAGCTTCAACCCATTTGAAATAATTGAATATCTAGCAGAACTCAGAGTTGCATAGAATCAAATCCTTTTGCTATATATAGTTATTAATTAGAAATGATATAGCATCCATGAAATGAATCATAGTTCAAGTGATGACATTAAACATGGCATGAAACATGTTTAGATTAGATTTCAAAGGTGTATTTTACTTCTACAGATAAAACTAAGCGGTTTATAAAATAATTTGTTTTATTAGAGTATATTTTAATTATTTCAATTTTTGTTTTAAAAAGAAGCAAAGGGAGGCAGATGAAAAGAAAGCCAAATGACTGTTTAAAAATAAATAAGATATACCAGCATAATGAATCTAATTCAATACATGTTGTTGAGATATATTACTGAGAATTTTAAAATAAAATTTGTTTTAATGTTTTAATAAGGGAACAGTTGCCAATTCATATCAGCTTTTCAATAAATAAATTTGAGCTCAGTTACTAAATGTTCCTGTAAGTACAAAGTTATAGTAATCAAAAGAGAATGGATGGTACTGGCATGAAAACATACATATAGATAAATGGAACAGAAAAAAAGGAGCCCAGAGATAAACACATGCCTATATGGCCAATTAATATTTGACAAAGGAGGCAAGAACATACAATAGAGAAAGACAGTCTATTCAATAAGTGGTGTTGGAAAAATTGGACATATACATGTAAAAAAATGAAACTAGATCACCTTCTTGCACCATATATAAGAATAAACTCAAAATGGATTACAGGCTTAAGTGTAAGACTTGAAGCCATAAATCTCCTAGAAGAAAAAAAAAACATAGGCAGCAAAATCTCTGAAATTTCTCAGGCCCAGGGAAACAAAAGAAAGAATAAACAAATGGGACTACATCAAACTGAAAAGTTTTGCACAGCAAAGGATAAATCAACAAAATGATAAGACAACCCACTGAATGGGAGAACATATTTGCTAATGATATATCTGATAAGTGGTTAATAATCAAAATTTATGGAAAAACTCATGACTTAACACCAAAACCAAAGCAAAACCAAAGCAAACAAAACAATTAAAAATAGGTAAAGGACTTGAATAGGCACTTCTCCAAAGAGGACATATGGATGGCCAATAGTCATATGAAAAGATGTTCAATGTTACTAATCATCAGAGAGATGCAAATTTAAACCACATTGAGATATAACCTCACACCTTTCAGGATGGCTATCATCATTAACTCCCCAAACAACCAAGTGTTGGGGAAGATGCTGATAAAAAGAAACTCGTGTGCACTGCTAGTGGGAATGCAAATTAGTGCAGCCACTTTTTAAAGCAGTATGTGAAGTCTTTACAATTTCCAAAATAAAACTGCCTTATCACTCATTTATTTCACTTCTGAGTATATATCCAAATAAACCCAAACCCCTAATTTTAAAGAATATATGCACCCCTATGTTCATTGCAGCATTATTTACAATAGCAAAGATATGAAAGCTACTTAAGTGCCCATCAATAGACATGTGAATAAAAAAGTGATGTTATATATATGCAATGGAATATTAATTGGCCACAAAAAAAAATCTTACCATTAGTGACATCATGGATAGACCTAGAGGATATTATGCTAAGTGAAATAAGTCAGTCAAAGACAAATACCATATGATTTCACTTAAATGTGTGATCTAAAGAAAAATATAAATAAACACACAAAACAAACATAGTCATAGATACAGAGAACAGACTGAGAGTTGCCAGAGGGGAGGGTGGTTGGAAAACTGGGTAAAAAAGTTGGAGGAATTAATAAGTACCAATTAGTAGTTACAAAGTTGTCAAGGGGATGTAAAGTACAGCAAAGGTATTATAGTCAACTAGAGGCCCAGTGCACAAAATTTGTACACATGGGGAGTGGGTGTCCCTCAGCCCAGCCTGCACCCTCTCCAATCTGAGACCCCTCAAGGGATGTCCAACTGCAGTCGGACATCCCTCTCACAATCCAGGACTGCTGGCTCCCAACTGTTCTCCTGCTGGCCTGCCTGATTGCCCCTAACCGTTTCTGCCTGCCAGCCTGATCATCCCCTAATTACTCCCCTGCCAGCCTGGTCAATGCCTAACTGCTCGCCTGCCAGATCAATTGCCCCTAACTGCCCTCCCCTGCCCACCCAGTCTCCCCCAACTGTCCTCCCCTGCACGCCTGGTTGCCCCCAACTGCCTTCCTCTGCCTGACCGGTTCCCCCTAACTACCCTCCCCTACAGGCCTGATCGCCCCTAACTTTCCTCCCCTGCAGGCCTGGTCCCTCCCAACTGCCCTCCCTTTCAGGCCTGATTGCCCCCAACTGCCCTCCCCTGCTGGCCATCTTGTGGCAGCCATCTTTGACCACATAGGGGCGGCCATCTTGTGTGCTGGAGTGATGGTCAATTTGCATATTTCCTCTTTATTATACAGGATAACAATGAATGGTGCCAAGCAAGTACTGGAAATATCAGGGGGAGCAATTTGTAAAGCATATGATTACGTAACCACTAAGCTATATACCTGAAACTAGCATGTTGAATATAAACTATAATTGAAAAATAATATATATAAGCAATATATATGTTATAATATATATTACTCCATTGTATGTTCTTGCCTCCTTTATCAAATATTGAGCATAATGGCTTGGGTCAATTTATGGGGTCTCTATTCTCTTCCATTGATCTATATGCCTGTTCTTGTGCCACTACCAGGCTGTTTTGATTATAGTGGCTTTGTAGTATAGCTTGATATCTGATCTTGTGATGCCTCCAACTTTGTTCTTCTTTCTCAGTATTGCTGTGGCTATTTGGGGTCTTTTTTGATTCCATATAAATTTTTTCCATCCCTTCACTTTCCATGCAAATGGATATGAAAAACAGCTGGGGTAGCAATACTCATATCTGATGAAATAGACTTGATAATGAAGGCCATAACAAGAGATAATGAAGGCCATTTCATAATACTAAAAAGATCAATACAACAAGAGGATATACTAGTAACCCTAGTAAATATATATGCACCCAATATAGGAGCAACCAAATACATTTAAAAAAAAAATCTTCTGGAGGACTTAAAAGGAAAAATCAATAGCAATTCAATCATAGTAGGGGACTTTAAAACCTTACTGACATCACCAATATAACATTTTTTTAAAATGTGGTTAAACGTTACTATTACAACATAATGGACAAATGCTTACTAGAGATACCAAATTCTCCTTTTTCCTTTTTACACTATGCAGTCTGAAAAATAAATGAGAAAATGAGACTACTTTTTTGACCAACAAGTCTCTTAGTCTATGTTTCAGTTGTTCTATGCAGCACTGTAAATATCCTCATAGCAGAAATTAAATTAAGAATCTCTGAAAAATGCAAGCCAAAAGGACATTTTTTCAGAGGTAAATTTTAAATCCTAATTACAAAATTATGCAATGACACCAAAGTGGAAAAATCATCAAAACAGCAACAAAAGGATTATTTTAATGAAAATTTTAGAAAATATGCAATATTCAGTTGGTTCTTTATTTAGATCATATGCAGTAAACAAAAGCTAGATACATAAATGAATGAATTAAAAGGCCAATTCCCAGCCTATGGATAAAAATGGGATGCAATGTTATATGAATAACTAGAGGCCTGGTACATAACCAGAGGCCGAGTAAACAAAATTCATGCATAGATAGGGTCCCCTAGGCCTGGCTGGCAATTAGGGCCGATCTGTGGGGTGATAAGTGGAAAGATGGGGGGGCCCCTGCTGACATCCACCTTGGCTGGCCTGAAATCGCCCACTCACTGGTCCTAATCCTCACTGCTGCTGCTGGTCGCCTCTCTCTGTGGGGCGACTGGCGGGATGATTGGGGGCCCCCACTCGCACCTGCCTTGGCTGGCCTGTTGCCAGCGGGCTAGGGGCAGTTCCTGCGTTGAGCTTCTTCCCTCTGGTGGTCAGTGTGCGTCATAGCAACCGGTGTTCCACCATTCAGTCGATTTGCATATTAGGCTTTTAAAATATAGGATATATAATATATGATGCCCTATAAAGTAACATATTGATATAAAACAACCTATTATCTGTATTTAAGTATTTTAAATGAGTCAAGGCTCATGTAAGATAACTTCACAGTCAGTGGACATGCTTCTAATAAATTATAGAGTCATAAATAAAAAAAAGTTTTGGACACCAAATGATTGCTATATCATTGTTACTATACTATTGCCATAATATTCCATTAATTGTTCATAAAACTTAGAATTTTTAATAATCATTATCATTTTATTATCAGTAATTTTACCTCAATTACATGGATAAAATAAATCATTCCAAAACAAAAGTATTTGAACTTGCTTTTAAGTGTTCTGAATTTCTTTAAATATAGAATTTTAATAAAGAAAATCACAGAAATATATATTTTTGTTATTATACAGCTTAATCATTACAACTTAGCTTAAAATATAAAAATATTAGTCTTTTTTTCATAATGCCTAATGAATTAAAATCTGTAATATTTAAAATATATTCTATTAATTATTTAGATTAAAAAGTTGTTCTCAAATTTTTAGTGTAACCCTTTTTGGATATTAAAAATAGCCTATTTTTCATGTTGTGATATAATCTTTTTCCTCATATACAATTTCCCAGTTCAAATAGACCTGGATACAAAAGTAGGTGAATAAGCCAATCTGGCACAAAGTGGTAGCCAGTCAATCATTCAACCATCTGGGCCCAACACACTACTGACTGAGTTTCTGTACCTTGAACCTAAGGGGACCTGCTCATAGATTATAATTAACAGTAGGAAGAAAACTCCTGTTTTTATGTTACACCCTATTCTGGGCTATTGTCCATCAACCTAAAGCACTGGCTTTTTCAGCTCATTTTAAATACAAATCTTTTAGCTTTTTACAAATATTAATATATTTTATTTTAAGAAAAATATGTCTCTGTACTTTCACTGTATTGTTCAATTACCACCTCCAAATCTGGCGGCATTTGGTGTTATTTTTTTTTTAAAACAGAAATCCATAGATTTTGGCAGTCACCAGAAAACACTTAATATAGTAAAGATATTCTAGAGCTGTAGCTTTGTACATTCCGGAACAGGTACTGGCTGGAAAGCAATCAGGTCCATCCCTGCCATCTGTGTATATGACAACCTTCTTATGGATTTGCTCCTCAATTTTCTTTTTAATGTGACTTCAGCATGTGGCTTGTCCAATTTTTATATAGATGGGGATATTTACTGACACTTCCTTACACAAATTTGCTCATATTTCTTTTGCATTTAGCTTATTGGGGAAGAAAAATGACATTAAAAATTTTAAAAACATTTTGATGAACAATTTTGATGAACATTCTGTTGATCTTGAAATAGTGGAAGCTGAGACTTTCATAGTACGTGGAACTTTACTTATATATACTTTTTAAAAATTATAAATTTCATGTTTCTTATAAAGTGAGGTCTTCGTAACCCATAGATATTTGAGTTTAAATGACGTATTGGTGCCCAAACATCAGGAAAAAATAAATCACTGATTTCTATAGAATTAATCATCTTCTTTCATTTATTTTGTCTGAGAAATGGTCATCGTAGTAATCAATGAATAACTCTCCCTTTACTTTTCATTTCTGTATCAGTGCTCAATATTTAAAATATTTAATATTTTTCAAGGTCATTGGGAGTTGTAGCAAAATAAAAATACATATATTTAAATCATGAGAGCATAGTCACTAGAAATTGTCTGCCTGGTTTAAAATCCCAGGTTGACAACTTATTAGCTCTGTGGCATGGACAAGTCTCGGTGCCTTGTTTTCTGCTCTTGTAAAAATGGAAATTATAATAATACATGCCTAAGAAAATAAAAATTAGAGTAGCTATATATATGTAAGCCATCTGAATAGATGTTTATTACTTTACTAGAGACCTGGTGCCATGAAATTTATGCACAGAGGGGTGTCCCTCAGCCCAGCCTGCACCCTCTCCAATCTGGGACATCCCTCTCACAATCTGGGACTGCTGGCTCCTAACCACTTCTGCCTGCCAACCTGATTGTCCCCTAACTGCTCCCCTGCCAGTCTAATTGATGCCTAACTGCTCCCCTGCCAGCATGGTCACCCCCAACTGCCCTCCCCTGCCAGCCCGATTGCCCCCAGCTGCCCTCCCCTGCCGACAATCTTGTGGCAGCCATCTTGTGATGATGTTGGGGCGGCCATCTTCTGGTGGCCATCTTGTGATGATGTGGGGGCATCATGTGAAGGCACGAGGGCCACCGAGGCTTTTATTAGTATAGATCCGTGGTCGGCAAACTGCGGCTCGCGAGCCACATGCGGCTCTTTGGCTCCTTGAGTGTGGCTCTTCCACAAAATACCACATGCAGGCGCGAACGTACAATGCGATTGAAACTTCGTGGCCCATGCGCAGAAG
>NW_005360641.1:646422-684003 GCF_000412655.1 Myotis brandtii
AGGAGTACCCTAATTAAGTTAATAACAATGTACCTACCTATATAGTTTAAGTTTAAAAAATTTGGCTCTCAAAAGAAATTTCAATCACTGTACTGTTGATATTTGGCTCTGTTGGCTAATGAGTTTGCCGACCACTAGTATAGATTAATAGGCAGCAAATAAGTATATATTATCATTTTTCTCATTAGTCTCTGTAGAAGAATTGTGTAAGGGTGTTGGAATGTCAGAGAATAGTGTGATATGGATTATTTATAAAAATTAAACATTTCAAAAGTAGTAGTGATGGGAGTGATACTGAAAGAGGAAAGAGGTATTCAACCCAGTTGGAAAGATATCTTTCAGAGAAGTTGCAGGCTGTGGTTCTATCTCAAAAGTGAGGTAACACTAGTTTGCCTCTAAAATGCTTGCTAAAGGCAAGATGCACTATAATGAACAAAACCAAATTAAACTAAAACATGGAACCTGCCCCTGTGAACCTATTTTTAATAAATGGCCTTTTTTTTATTCTTTGCATTGGAATATTTTCACATATAGACCTACATCGGTGCTTTGATCTATGTGGGCATTCCAATCACATATTTCCAAATATATAGGTTCATTTTGTCTTCAATTTTAAAATGTTTTAGCATTACAACAATCATTGTAATGATTGTCATGTTGAGAAATAAAAGCTAATATGTTAATTTAATTCAAATAGCTAGATATTTCCTTCTTTCATGCTTATCACATCCAGAAGCATTCATAGATTTTTACTGTTCCTTTCAATACTTGCTGCAGTCAAAGCTCTTTTGACATTTGCTGAATGTGCACTTCTCCTGATTTACATTTACTATGTAAAATAATATTTAAATCATTATTTTCATGTGGATATTCAACCTATGCTATTATGCACTTTTATTTGAGACTATAAACACCCTGGTTGTTTCTGGGTTACATCTCTCCAGTGACTGCAGGGAAATGAACTTGAAGTTGTGCCAATATCTTACTGGTATAATTTTTAAAGTGCAACACATTTGAGTTATGGGCACATGGCCATGAAACTAAACCTAATTAAAGCCTTGTCAGTTACAGCAAGTCCTGGCTTGATCTATAAAGTCAGATAACACCAGATTTGCAAACCTGTACAATATCAGGCAGGTGTTAAATCCTGACTTAATATTGATCGAGATTGAGAAAGCAATTTTTCATGGTCTCTAAGTGCTTATTTATTTTTTTAATAAAGTGAAAATGTCTAATTTAGACAATTACACTTTGTCTAATTTAGACAACTACACTTTTCTGTTATTTAGTTTTGAAAAATGTATATGGATATTCTTGATGACTATTTTATAAACTTGAAGCTAGAAACTAGGACTATAGTTAGAGATATTTTACCTATATACAAAGGGGAAGTGAAAAAATAAAGAAGAGCAAAATACATTCAGATGGGGAAATGGCCTAGCCTGTTTTATTTCTTAAATTTGAAAGTATAAAAATCTCTATATACTTTCTTATAAATTTCTTGGGAAAACCTAAACATTAAAATATATTTAAATATTTACTTCAAAACTATCAAAATCAGTTGACCCTTAACTTTTAAAGATTTAAACTTCTTCACATTATATATGTTAATAATTTCACTGTTGGATTCCTGGAAGAAAGTACAACACTGATAAGAAATTATATCAATTTTAAGAGACAAACTACATAACTTTTTCTAGCAATTTCTGACTTATTTTTACCTGTTAATTTAGGAACTGTGAGTGAATTTTATTTCCAACATTTCTTAAGTGTGACATTGTCATACAGTGATAGCTTTTATAACATATGTAAAAATATATACTTTTCCTGGTATCTTAATTCATTATTACTACTAATATGGTATTTAAAAAAAAAAAACAGATTCATGGCTTGTTTAAGTAACTTTATATGTACTGGTATATGAATATAAGTACACAGAAATCCTGCTGAATATATCAAATGAAATATCTTTCTTCTTTTTTTCCTGGAATCAAGGCCATAAAAAATCAAAAGAACACCATAAAGGCCCACACTTCCACAGCAAACACTCCCCCATGATGACAGGACACCTGTCAGATTGGGTACCATAGTATGTACCCACGTGCCTACCTAATGCTGTATAAATGAATTAAGTGCAATGTTTAATACATTCTTTTTAGACACACATGTGGACCCGATATGTGTTATGAATATTTGTGTCCTCCGAAACTCAATTGTTGAAGCCTGATCCCCCAAAAGATGGTTAGTGCGTACTCAAGTGCCTACCTAACGCTGTATAAATAAATTAAGTGCAATGTTTAATACATTCTTTTAGACACACATATGGACGCAACATGTGTTATGAATGTTTGTGTCCTCTGAAACTCAATTGTTGAAGCCTGATCCCCCAAAAGATGGTATATGGAGGTGGTAGTTGCCTAATTACCTTTGAGGAGTAATTAGGACATGAGGGAGGAGCCCTTATACATGAGAATAGTGCCCTTATAAGAAGAGACAGGAGAGTGCTTGCTTCCCTCTGGCCTTCCCACCATGTGTGCGTAGAGAAGACACCTGTCTGCAAATTATTAATAGGCTTCTCAGCAGAATCTAATAAAACCTAACCTGCTCTCAGACTTTCAGCCTCCAGAACTGTGAGAAATTAATTTCTATTGTTTAATATGCTCCGTATATAGTACCTATTACAGTAGCCTGAACTCAGACATGAAAATAGTAAATAATTCTTGGGGTATCATAGTAAAATAATATTCATTTTTTTAATTGTATTCTCAGAATAAAAGAAGAAATAATTTTTGGGAAGGCAAAGATGCTACTGTGGTCATTTGCAACATTGTCTATAGCAGTAGGTTCCAGAGGTGATGGACTAATAAATTAACAGTGGATGCACATTAAAATTGACCCATCTGAATGAATGCAGGCTATAATCAATTAGTTTAGCTGTACATTTGGATAACCATCACATTTTGGTCCTAGTAGTCTCTGAGTCTTCAAAATTTTTAAATCACAATTTAAAATATTTAATTTTAAAATTTAAGTCATTTATAAAATTGCAAATATAAGGTATTTAGCTTAACTATTATGGCATTTTTCT
This sequence comes from Myotis brandtii, assembly GCF_000412655.1. NCBI lineage: Eukaryota > Metazoa > Chordata > Mammalia > Chiroptera > Vespertilionidae > Myotis > Myotis brandtii. The sequence goes on from NW_005360641.1 coordinate 649,511, forward strand.
AATTTTATTTATAATTAATTTTAGAATAAACTGATACAAACAAGCAAATATTTGTAAATCATAACATGGGAAATAAGCAATACATTATTTTTTCTACTCTAAGCATATATTTTCTTATTCTTTAAAAAATAGGTTTAAAATATAATTTTTGCTGCTGACTAGTCAAATACAAAAATAAATATTTAAGGTACATTATGAGAAAAGAACTCTTGCCTTCCTGATATAAAAAGTAGGTATTTTTTGATGAACACATTTTAATTTGATTATGTTTGAATAAAGTGTTTTAATGATTATTGGCTCTATAGTGTATTTCTGTAATTTTTTTGCTATAATGTTTGCCTGCTTTTTCCATATGGGTGGTTATATATTTTTATTACTTTTTGTGATTTAAAACTTTTGTGTCAAATTTACATTCTTTTCTTTCCTCTTTTCCTGTATTGTGTTTAGAAATATTGTTCTTAATTTAGAAACAATTAACATTTTAACTAATTTATCTCTTGAGTTTGTATATTTCTCTATAATCTAAATTTCTGAATTAAAGTTTAGTGTTCAGTTTATGATTGTTATATGATTATTTTCCAAAAATTTAGCCCCTTTAATATTATTTGTTGATCCTTTCGATGTTATTTCTATACATTCCTTGTTAATAACTCTTACTTTTCTAATAACTGTCTATCAATCTTTAATGAAATGGAATTTGGCAACCAAACTGCCTCAGTTGGAGTATAAAATTCTAAGTATTTTGAATCCACTACCACATTCAAGACTAAGAACATTTCCATCACATTCAAAATTTATTGGTACCCCAGGCACCGATTCTTTAATGTCTACTTGTTTGTATCAGACATTCTATGTTTCAGAGACATTCTGTTTTTTACTTCTATCAGCAGTTTACTACTTTTTATTGCTTTATGTATTCTAATATATTGATATACCAATTTATTTTTATCCATTTACTTATGATGAATTCTAGAGCTATTTCCAGTTTTAACTTCTGTGAGTAAAGATACTCTGAATATTACTTTAGATCTCATTGTGTAGTCATGTTTTAATTTCTCCTGCAACCTTATCTGGGTCTAGATCTCATTATAGATGTAGTTTAACTGTTAAAGAAACTGCCACACTGTTACACAAAGTATTTGGACTTTGTTGCATTCCTACCACCAGTCAATTATAGTTGTAACTAGAGGCCCAGTGCACGAAATTCATGCACTTGGGGACAGGGGTCTCTCAGCCTGGCCTGCACCATCTCACAGTCATGGAGCCCTTGGGGGATGTATGACTGACTGCAGGGAGCAGGCCTAAGCCGGCAGTCAGACATCCTTATGACTGACAGCAGGAAGCAGCCTAAACTGGCAGTCAGACATCCTTAGCATTGCCTTGGAGGCAGGAGAGGCTCCCGCCACCGCCTCTGCGCTTGCCAGCTATGAGCCTGGCTTTTGGCTGAGTGGTGCTCCCCCTGTGGGAGCACACTGACCACCAGGAGGCAGCTCCTTCATTGAGCATCTGCCCCCTGGTGGTCAATGTGCATCATAGCGAGCGGTCGTTCTGCCGTTTGGTTGATTTGCATATTAGCCTTTTATTATATACGATTTCTTTATCTCTCTGGTCAAACATTTGGTACTACCAGTGATTTTATTTAGTCATTTTAATGTGAAGATAGTGGTAGGTCTACTGATTTAGATAGAATACTTTTCATGTGCTGATAGACTATTTTGTGGTTTTTATTAAAGTAACTGGTAAAGCTTTTAGCCAATTTTTTATTGGGCATTTATTTTATTATTTATTTTGAAAACTTTTTATACATTCTGCAATAGATATACATTCTAGATGGCCCTCCCTTTCTTTTCATTGCCTTTGCAAATTCAAGTGTCAAATACTTAAAAATTGTGACTGGCTCTGGGACTAGCTGTGGAGAGCAGCTAAAGCCTTGGACTAATGAGAGGGCATGGTCCTCTTGTGGCATAGCCATGTGCAGGTCCCAGCTTGGAGGGCGGAGCCCTCCCAGCACAATTATAGTCAAAGGCTATGGTTGTAAGCTTGACCTTATGGTCCGAACCTGTGGTCCCAGGTGTCTGAGTGATGTGCGCTGTGGGAGGTGCAGCAAGTGCTGCCAAAACAAAGCTTGATAGAATTCTTAGGTGCATGTAATTAAGTAGATTTGAAACTAGCTAGAACATTGTAAACATCTTGACCAGGCCTCGTGGAATCTGACTTGAAATAAAGACTTGACTTGCAGGCTGTGGCATTGTCTCTCCATCTGAGAACAGTGTCCTACCTGGCCCTAACTATATTCTCTTGTCTGTTTTCTTTAATTCTTCATCTCCCCTCCTCAGGTTCACCATTGGCTGTGCTGGACTTGGTTAAGTTCCGCCGATCGTTCCACCATTTAGTCTATTTGTATATTAGGCTTTTATTATTGAGAACATTGTCAGTGTGAGCTGAAAAAGAATATGTTATTAAAAAAGGGAGGATGGGGTCATTTTATGGAGTGACAGAGGCTTTAGCAATACTATCACCTTTGATAACATGAAAATAAATATATGCTCTTAAAGAACTAATTTATCTATTTAAGGAGATTTCTAAGTCAAGTGTTGAAAGTGTCATTTGACTTAAGCTTGCTTCTTATACTAAAATGTGGAGAGATAAATTGAGAAAAATAGTTTTAATATTATTTTAATTTTTTATTTTTTTGTTAATCCTCACTCAAGGATATTTTTTCCATTGATTTTTAGAGAGAGTGGAAGGGAAGGGGAGAGACACACAGAAAGAAACATTTTAATAAAAATCTTATTTTTTTTTCTGCTGTGAAATTTAACATAAAAACCTTGTAAAAATTGTCAACTCATTTATCTGGCCAATTATTAAAAATATTTTAAGCATATCCTGTGAGGAAATATGTTTTGAGATAAACTCTAAGAATAACAGAAAAACATTTATTTTGAAGAAAATACATCAGCCAAAATTGAAAATCAAATATATGGACTCAAATGTGTTTTTCTACTTACATCTTCTTTAATTTTTTTCTTACCATTTCTGAGGTAAGAAAATTTAAAATTATATGTTCATTATTTTAACACTAAGGCATAAGATGAAAGATTTTGACTATAAACATGGATCAAATTAGCCCATCTTTAGTCACAGTAAATATCATCAAAAGAGAGGCTTTGAAATATGACATTATAAATAAATGCGTATTATGAAACATATACACGTTTCTCTTAAAGATAAAGTATTAAAATACATGTAAACTTTTTTGTTTTCTGAAACACTATCTTAATTTTTTTTTAAATTTTTGAAGTCATAACTATTGATATTATTATATTATTTATTATGCTTTCCAGATTCTTAGGGCTCATTTTTAATATTGATGACAGTTTCTAGGAATAATTTTTATTCCTTTATAGACATGTTTTTTTAAAAAAACCTCTGTTTTGACACAATGTTTTATTGTGTCATTATAGCTCTTATAGAAATATATAACCAAAGCAAATATATCTTATGTAAAACCTACACAACATATATGTGGAAAATAAAAATACTAATTTAAGTGAAAGTTTAAGTCAAGGATTATTCTGTTATAAAGAAATTCATTTTATATGCAACATATATTTTAAGCTCTAGCATTACCTTAAATTAGCCAGACATTTTTTTCTTTTGATATCATTCAGCATCAGAACTCTACATTTTTGTTTCTTCAGCATGTGTTTTTGTATACTTTTTTCATTCTCTCTGTTGCCAAATGTATAACAACAGTTATTTACAGCCATTCTCCTCTTCTAAAAGTTATTTGCAATCTGTGCAATTGTTGACTATATTATTTCTGCTCCATAGAAAAGGCTCAGCATTTATACTGTGTTATTCTCTCCCACACTATGATGTTTTCCAATTTTATACAGTATAAAGTTAGCCTTTATTCTGGTGAGCCAAGAATGAAATGTGTTGGTTTGCCTTTTCCTTCTGGTGTGCTCATCATGACATGTACATAAATGCCCTTTGCCATAGTAAGTGAGCAGTCCCCTGTTTATAAGAAAAACTGGAACAATTTTAACTCTAGAATTAAAAATATAAAATAAACATTGAATGATATGGGAAAAAATAAGCTCAAAGTCTGGAAGATCTCAATGCCTTTTGTAAAAAGTAGAACATTGGCAATGTAAAGTAGCTAAACCAAATGAGGAGCATGGGATTTTATTCATAATTAACTATTATGATTTTCATTTCATTTTACCACTATTCTCTTATCAATGTTAAAGCAATGTAATCAAAACGATAAACTTATATTGCACCATGCTGTATTTATATTTGGAGTCATTTAAGTAGGCACATGACATTAAACTGAGCATTTTTACTGGGAGCACGAAGGTACCTGTAATATTTGCCTCATAAAAGCATACTCTTAACTTTTCTATTTTTACTCCTCATTTAATTATCCACTGTCCAAATGTTATTTTTGGATGTCTCTTCTGTTCTTGAAAACACCAAATATCCATTATGGCAGTGGTCGGCAAACTGCAGCTTGCGAGCCACATGCGGCTCTTTGGCCCCTTGAGCGTGCCTCTTCCACAAAATACCGACTTCTGTGTATGGGCTACAAAGTTTCAATCGCACTGTATGTGCGCGCCCGCATGTGGTATTTTGTGGAAGAGCCACACTCAAGGGGCCAAAGAGCCACATGTGGCTTGTGAGCCGCAGTTTGCCGACCATTTAATTATGGTAATTCAAGCCATAGTATTTTTTTTATTTTTAGTGTTGAAAGTATTGCATATGTTCCCTCCCCTCCCCATTAACCCTTTCTAGCCTGTCCCTGCTATCCACCCCAAGCCTTCACCACCCCATTGTCTGTGTCCATGGGCTATGCATATATGCATAGAAATTCTTTGGTTGATCTCTTCCCACTCTCCCACCCCTGCCTACTCTCTGAGGTTGGACAGTCTATTGCTTCTATATCTCTATATCTATTTTGTCCATCAGTTTACTTTGTTCATTAGATTCCACATATGAGTGAGATCATGTGATACTTATCTTTCTCTGAATGGCTTATTCCACTTAGCATAATACTCTCTAGGTCCCTCCATGCTGTTTCAAAGGATAAGAGATCCTTTTTTTTTTTACTGCTGCATAGTATTCCACAAGCCATAGTATTTTAGTTACCATATTATATGACCACAATACATTATTTTTTTTTATATTTCTAAGAATTGTGGCTTTGCTAGTGACCTATTTTAAGAAATGTGTTAAATGAAAACTATGCATCACATAAGAATGCCAGTGGGACTTTGTGATACCTTCAGATTCTGATTCAAGAAATCACCAGATTTTTTCTTTTGATGGCTATGTCTACAAAGTTTAACATGGATAAAAACAAACAAACATAGTTATATTTGTCATGTGGACTTGCTTTATTTATTTAAAATAATTCATTTAGAATTATAAAATAAGAGACTTGATTTGGAGTGGTGAACACACAATGCATTATACAGATGATGTATTATGAAATTGTACACCTGAAATCTATATCATTTTATTAACCAATGTCCCCACAATAAATTTGACAAGAAAGTGAAAGAAAATATAAAACTTTAAAAAAAAATCAATTGCAAAAGGACCTCTAAAATCTGAACCTAGAGATTCTAATTTTTCAGATTTTTTTCTTTTACTTTTTGGGGGGCTGTTAATGGTTCAAATTGTAGCTGGGGCTTTGAAATTTGAATTATCAGTGACATATTTTTTGGAATATAAACATGATGTATAACTCCCTAGACTCTAAAATGAGAAGTTATGTTTTTCATGAGTACGCTGCTCTGAAGTTCTCGAAATCAATTGAAATTCCCATGAATGTGGCCCATCTTCTTAGTGTTTCATTTGAATTAAGGCTTCAGCAACAAAGTTCTATAATGAACATTGTCTTTACTTATTTGTTCACATTGATTTGGTGGGAAAATAGGAAGGACGTTTTCTCTCATCATGTCCAAAGAAAAAGTTTAGGAGGATCTGTCTTCACATGTAAATTTAGAGTGTTCTTTCAGAATTTACCACAACGTGAGTCAAATAAACCAGCAAACACCTGTTTTCAATTCTTACCATGGGTGAATTTCTTGGAAGAATCAAGTCCTGTACTACTTTGAGTATACAAATCAACTCTGACAACCTTAGAGTATTACATTTCTGAGCACCTTTAAGTTCTTATTGTAGCAATGTCAAGAAAAATTGCTCAGATATTTTATTCTTTTCATAAAGTAGCTTGAAGATAAAAGTGTTTAATTTTTTTTAGATGTATATGACAAGGTAAATTCCACTGTTAATATTTAACCCCACTATAGTATTACTTTATCAAGGTCTACCTCTTTTTCTTAAAAAGTTTAATTAGTATATAATAAATGCCCAAGACCTCTGCTGCTTTTCTCTTTGGAGTTCTGCCTTGAGACTTTTTAAAAATAACTTCAAATTACATCTTTAATTACCCACATGCATTGCATATTATTTCAGTGAGCTTTAATTTAGCTGGCTTCTGAAGTGAAAAAGAAATTTGGTTTAATTACTAGAATAGTACAACCAGATGACACACACAAAAAGAATAACCCCCTTGACTGATTTAAAACTTAAGTTGCTTGCTTGTTTCATGATTGAGCAATGAATCTTCACCTAACTTGAAATCTATGTGGGTAATATTTAATATTGATATATTTGATTGGATGTAAAATCTTGTTATTTATGTTGGGTGTGTGAAACGACTAAGTAATTCAATATCACTTATATGATACTCAATGAATTGATTAACATCAAAAGACACATCGGATAGTGAATGACTAAATATATAAGAAAAGCATGTGCAAGTAGCAGGAAATTTAACAGACTTTTCTCTAACAGATTTTACTTTCTCACATGACAAGATGGTAGTAGACAATTGCTAGCATTTTCCCAGAAGGTCAGGAGGTGAGGACTCCAAGGTTTGTGACACTGAGTCTCTTGGCTTTTCCCTTCTGACTACAAAAGGACTGTAGAGCTATAGCAACTTTAAATATTTTCTATTTATTTCACATTCAACAACAGATAGAGGGGTCCCAGTGGGGGAGGAAGTACTTTGCTTCCTAATTATTTAATCCTGGCAGGACACTCCTTATTCATGAATGCATTTTGTTTTGTTTTACTATTTATTTTCATATATTCTATAGTTTTATTTCTCATCTTTGAGATCCTATTTTTGATTCCACATTGTAATTTAAATAAATTGTGACATTCCTGTATGATGTTATGTTCTTTGAATCCAAAATTGCATGTTTCTCTACCTCTTCCTCTTCCCTCTCCCCTGACCATTACTTTTCTCCTGTAACATATTTGCATAGAGTTTCTCTTCATCTCACTCATATTGACACATCTTCCAGACCTCTAATTTGCTGATATGGTAGGAATGTTTCTTAAATCCCCAACTATTTTAATCACTTAACTTTTATTAAGAGCTACTGCTTGCTATGCCTTATATTTTAGATATTTTTCTTGATATTTTAAGTGGAGAAGGGAAAGCAGAGCTTTGTTGGTAGTGTATCCTTTGTTAGCATATCTGGGCTGTACATTTGCTTCCTAGGTGATGTAAAGTACATTGAGTGCCTGTTAATCCCACTAAATTGTTGTATATAATAATATTCACAAAAAGTGGTGCTCAGTCTATATTCCATTCATTCATGTAACAAGCAGAATATAGCAGTCTTATTTTTCTAGGTCCCAATTTATTTTATTATTCTTTAGAAGCTCTTTTCAATATTCCAAAAAAAAAATAATAAGAGGGAAAATATTAGATTGCAACCAAATTTATTTGCTCTCTAACTGGAAGTAGTAGAGAAAAATTTCAAATATTACAAAACTCAACATTTTGGCCTGTAAGGTGCAAGGTCATTTTTTGTTAAGGTTCCATACTATTCAGAGTTATCTATTTCTTTCTTAAATATGTACTTCGTTGGGCCACCTTTTGCCTTCAATACTGTGGCGATTCTTCTTGGCATTGACTCCACGAGATGTTGAAAGGTGATGTGAGGAATCTGACACCATGCCTGATGAATAGCACTGTCCAGTTCTGTGAGATTTGATGGTTGTGGAACCAGCTGCCTGATGGCTCTTTTAACTTCGTCCCACAAATGCTCAATTGGATTGAGATCTGGTGATTGTGGGGGCCACCTAAGCAAGGTAAAGTCTCCCTCATGTTCTTGAAACCACTCCTGCACAATACAAGCACCGTGGCATGGTGCATTGTCTTGTTGGAAGAAGCCATCTCCATTGGGATACACCATCAACATGATAGCATGAACCTGATCAGCAACGATACTTAGGTAAGTTGTGCTATTCAGACATTGTTCCACATGAATTAGAGGGCCCAAATTATGCCAGGAAAACATGCCCCAAACCATAACGCTGTCCCAACCAGCTTGAAGGGTTTTACTCGTGCATGTGGGGTGCATGCTTTCATGCTGTTTCTGCCAAATTCTCACTCTGCCATCTGCATGATGCAACTGGAAACGTGATTCATAGGACCACATGACTTTTTTCCAATGCTCGACTGTCCAATCCTTGTGTTCCTGTGTGAATTGGAGACGTTTTATCTTGGTAACTGCAGAGAACAATGGTGTTTGAACAGGCCTTCAGCTTCCATATCCCATATGATGCAGTGTACGGCTAATTTGCCGACAAATGTCAGGTGGTTATAATAATCTGGCCACTCAGTGTATATTTTATATAGCATTGGGTTATGGACCACATAATCACTAATTAAAGGCCATTAAATTAAGTTAGTATCAAACTAATATTTGATAGAGTTACATAATATTCTCTCTTCTCTACATTTCTCTCTCTCTCTTTCTCTCTCTCTCTCTCTCTCTCTCTCTCTCTTCATTCTGTTGCTCTCATACTTAATCTTACTTCTACCATTTTACCACATATTTTATGTTATTGACTTCTCAGTTAGGACATTATGACTCATTCTCCCTCTAGCTAATTTAAAAAGACAAAAATAAGTGATCAAAACTTATCATATAATGGGAAGCAATTTTGCCTGTATCATTTGGAACAAATAGAAATAATGAAAAAGACCTACAATGTGAGAAATGATGTACCATTTTCTTTTTTTCTTATTTTCTTTCTCCAATTATGAACACACAGAGTAAGAATTCTAACGTTTGTTATATTAAAACTTGTTAAATACTATTAAGTAATGCTTTTGTTCTTCTAGCATTTGTAAGATTATGAATAGCTTTGAGACTAAGATGTCTTGTTTCTTTGCTCTATAAACACTTTGGAGAATTTTGGTGTCCTGAAATTGTGGTCCCCATGTTGTCTTTTCTAATTTATTTTTGCTTTCATATTAGTGGGCCTGTGCCTTTTCAACAGTAGACACATTTGGCATAAGTACAACAAGCTGATCCAATTTGGAGAAGAGTAGAGTTTTGGGGTCTAGAGAAAATGCTTTTATATTTCCACAAGGTCAATGCTTTCTGAGAAAAGATGTGACTGGAGTCCAAGGACAAACCTAAAAATGTCATGGCTGATGATTAGATATTGAGAGACTTTCAGGAGACGGTTACTTTAGGTAGTAAGTATATACAGGATGCCCCCCCCACCAAAATAAAACAAAACAACAACACAACTATATACACTTTAACAGCTGATAGCTCAATTTTGAAAATGAAATCTATTTTAGTAAACACAGCCTTTATAATAATTAAAAGTGTGTGTATTCATTTTTTGGGACACCCTATATTTATATTTCAAAGGTGATAAAATCCTGGGAATTAACACTTCCCATGGAGACATTTATTTATATACCAAAGGCCAAGAACCCATGGTTCTTCCTTTTTCCTATTCCAGGAGGACATGATTACATTAAAGAGATTAAGTTCCTGTCCCTTTCTTGGGAGGGAAGGGGACAATCTATTCTCTGTCATTGTATAATAGAAATTCCTTTTCTACATTATAGCTATCAGTGCCTAAAGGGTGACATCTGGTGTCACTGAATCATCCCAGATGGGGAATAATCAAGGCAAAGAGGAACCAATGTATTATTGTATTAAGTAACAAAAACTCAGATATGTGCTCCAGAAAATACATTAGCATTCAAGATAGTAAGAATAAATACAGATATTAAAAATTATTTCATAAGAATGAGAGGGTTAGGCTCTTTTTAAACTCTATTATTAGAATACAATGTTCATATTTATGTAGCTTTCAAAATCTTTTATTTTAATTCATTTGTATAGAAACAGATATGTAGATTTAGGGGAGAGGTTTTGCCTAATAATCTACGGAGCATTGAAAAAGATAAATGCCAAGAATGGAACTCTGAAAAAGAAATAATTCTGAGCAAAGAGACTAGTTAGGAGTGGTGCCCCTTTACTTCTAGAAAGGTTATGTGAACTACATCTATTTTATCTTAAGAATTTCAAAATTGTGATTAAGGATACAGATAAATAATTAGCATTTATTATGAGGTAAGTGTTTAGATCATGTCTTAATTATCACTCTAAAAGTAAAACATAATTATTATATCACAGATCTAAAAATATCAATATAAAGAAACCACATTTAAAGAGATCAGTAAATTTGGTAAACCAGAGTGCCCTAATATTTGTTTCACATTTCACATTTGTATTTGACTTTAACAGAAAATATTTGAACTGTTCACTTTCTTCTTCAGAGATTTGAATTGTCTTCATATTTAAGAAAAAATGTAATTTTGGAAATTTTATTTTCATAATTTAAAGAATCTTTAAAACATCTATTCAGCATCTGTTAATTGTTATATGCATATAAGTTTATAGAATTAAAGGGGGAAATATTTCAAGACAATAGGAAAATATTTCTTTACACAGAGTTCATTTTTTCCTTTTCTTCTTTCTATGTGAAAATGAATATCTTATTAGAGATGCCTCTATTGGAATGTGACAGCAAAGCATTTTATATGAAATGATGATAAAATATTTTAAATTGAATGACTTCAATTGGATAGAAATTATCTTATCTGGAAGTTAAGTGAATGCATACATTTGGTAGACGAAATTTTTATGTGTCTATCACATCATTTTCACTATTTCCCCTTTTCTATCAGTCTGTAATTCCTCATAATTTAAACCAGTAAAACATAAGAAAATATAAACACCCTTCACTCACTAATTTATTCTGCTACTAACTGGATAGTTCCCTTGAAAACATATATATGATTTATAATATAAATTATATGTATATATCCTATAACTTGTATTTGATTTGTATTATTACTTGTATTGTTATAAGTCAAACTATTAGTGTATATTTTATTTTCCTGAGAAAAGCACAATTATTATTTTACTTTACTTTTTATTTCCTGTGATATGCTATTAAATCTACCCACTACTGTTCATTGAAATATACTGGTAAATATCTTTAAAGCATTTCATATGTCCATGCGTTTAGAACTTGTAACTATAACATTTAGGACACTTTTCCTCTTATTTAATCAATACACTTGGTCTTAGCCAAAAGGCTGAGAAGCAATTATTTCATCAATTATATACCAAGCAGTGGGAATACAGATATTATGAAGGCTTATTTGCCCTTAAGTTGCAAAAGTCTAACTGATTAAGCATACATTCATATAAAAATTGTAATATAGTGTGATAGCTAAGAATATACACAGTATGGTGTTCAAGTAGAGGATGTAGTGATCAATCTGATGAGGAACTTTAGAGCACTCTTCCCTGAGTAGGTTATCCTTGATCTGCCTTATGAAGAGAAGAAAGCAAAGATTCAGCTAATAAATAGGTATGGAAAGCATGACGCAGCATAGCTATATCATGGAAATGTACCTCGTTCAGAATTACTCGAGGTGAGTGGCAGAATGATCATGGTTACACAATGCCAAAGTATAAATCTTATGGTATATTATGACAAAATGTTCAGTGTTTATTGGATAGGCTCTGATGAGCAAAATTAAAGACATGGGTAGACTGTAATTTATAAAGCTTTGGGGGATGCCTTTGAGATGAAAGGAAATGGAGAGAAATGAGAGAGGCTATTCCAATAATCTAAGTGAGTTACAATAAGGATCTAAATTAATGGTGTTATGAAGAAGGAAAGAATATGCTCTAAAGTCAAGAATAACGAATCCAAGTATGATAAATTGGTTTCTAGTTGGTGCAGGTGGGTGAAAGCAGAGAAAAATCACCAGACATTGTGGGACTTATGAGAGGAAAGGCTATTACAATGTAACCTACGGAGTTTGACAACCAATTAGACAAAAGAACTAACAAATAAGTAGTTGACTTAAGATCACTTAGTACAATTATAGAATTTGAATCCCCGAGAAGATAAAAACCAAGGAATTAATACCACATAAGTAGTAACATGAAAAAAATTGTGAAGAAAAAGAGGTAACCAAGAATTAACAATTTGCACTATAGAATTTTATGGGATAATAAAAAAAATTAAAATAAAAACAGGCCTTGGCAAATTGTGTATGGAATTTGTCATTAATACAATAGAAATGGCCAAATATTTTTTTTGAAATAAGGAGTGGAAAAAGTTGTGAGAAGGTAAAAGTCAACTGTTTTAAATAACATTGCAAATTCAAGTAAGATAAAAGTAATATGATGATGAAAAACATATAACATACAATTTTCCATCTTTTTTTCTCATGATAGTTTCTCACTATATTAGTCTGTATTAGTTTCAGTTGCACAACATAGTGGTTAGATAATTATAAAATTTACAGAGTGGCCCCCCCTAATATTTCATCATAATAAAAAATAATATAATCACTCATTTGATAAAAGGATTTCTTTATAGATCTTTAGCAGATAAATTGTTTGGGGCTCTGGGACAGATGGATTATTGATATGATTTGAGGAGTGATTGCTGCATTGAAGAGGAGACACAGCAAGTACAGACTATTTAAGAGAATAATGAGAAAAATTAAATGAAATTTTTGTAAATGATACAGTTTGTGTCTCTGGGTGTAAAGGGAATAGACTTTTTGCTTATTAGATAGAGGGAAAGAAATTATGTACAGGTAATAATTATGCTAATATTACTTATCAAAAGCAGATTCAAGTGAAAATAGAGAAAAAATGTCTACATACATTACTATCATAAGCAAAAATGTTGGCAACTATTTATTTTATAGTTTAGGGAAAATTAAAGCATTTTATGTGCCATTATACATCTTCAGCTTTGAAGTGCACACGATGATGCTAATCTAACTCTCTTGATGACTTCCATAAAGGACATATTTCTTAGTATATTGAGACAGTGAAGAAGCAATATCCTACTGCCTTTGTAATTGTGCCAACGCACAGAGTGTTTATCTCCAGGATGAGCGTTGCTGCTGCTATTTGTTCTGTTGAGCTTTCAGCGAGGTGAACTACCTGAGTGAGCACTTAAATACCATATGGTTTCATTATGTTGACAGGAACAACTGCTTCACCGTTTTAGTCCCTGTACACCTGAGGAATCATTACATTATATAAAGTGAGTGGATTAAGTTTTTTACACTCACTAAATGTTTAGAATGCTATAGCTAAAAGAAAATAGCATCTTTGATTCATAACTTTGTTAAATAACCACCAACAAAATACAAATATCATGTTATGACAGTTGCTTTATGTGGGTCACCTGATTATGAAATTTTAAAGAATTGTACTCTGAGGACCTAAATCTAAGATTTCTCCTTTATTTCAATTTGTAAAATGTAAAAGTGGTATGATGTTAAAATGAGGTAGATTTTTATTTGTTGTAGAATACATTCTGCAAATATCGGAGAATTCATTTACTTTTATTCATGAAACTTTATTGAATGTTTTATCCAATCTTAATTAGCAAAATTATACTCCATTGAACATGTGGAATCCTTTTTAAATAATATCAGCAATCTATATGTTTATGTTGACCAATGTCACCCCGATAATTTTAATAAAAATAAATAAATAATATCTAGCTTTATGATTCTCACACTACCTTGTTATCTAAATATGTCATAACTTTAAAAAGCATTGGGTAAAGGAGTCAGTAAGTTCAGGGGAAATAAGAAATAAAACAAGAATGGAATACTTTATTTAAAATCAATAGCAAGAGCCCTAGCCTATGTGGCTCAGTGATAGAACATGGGCCCACATACCAAAGCGTCATGTGTTCAATTGCCCATCAAGTAGAGGTACCTGGGTTTCAGATTTGTTTCTGGTGGGTAGGGGCACCTGCAGAGGCAACAGATAGATGTGTCTCTTCACATGGATGTTTCTCTCTTTCTTTCCTCCCTCCCTCTTCACCCCCTTTACACTCTCTCTCTCTCAAAAAAAAATCCAATGGAAAAAATATCCTCAGGTGAGGAGTAAAAAAAATAACAAATAAAAATAAGATAGCCCTAACCGGTTTGGCTCAGTGGATAGAGAGTGGGCCTGAGGACTGAAAGGTCCCTGGTTTGATTCTGGTCAAGGGCATGTACCTTGGTTGCGGGCACATCCCCAGTGGGAGGTGTGTAGGAGGCAGCTGATCGATGTTTCTCTCTCATAGATGTTTCTAACTCTCTATCCCTCTCCCTTCCTCTCTGTAAAAAATCAATAAGCCCTAACTGGTTTGGCTCAGTGGATAGAGCGTTGGCCTGTGGACCAAGAGGTCCCAGGTTCGTTTCTGGTCAAGGGCATATACCTTGGTTGCGGGCACATCCCCAGTAGGAGGTGTGCAGGAGGCAGCTGAATAAAATATATTTTTAAAAAATCAATAAAATATATTTTTTTAAAATAAGATAAATCTATAGCAAGATACTTCATATATACATGTGTGATTAATTGTATTCTATCACATTAAGAATTAAATGCATCATATTGTATAAAAGTGTATTGCATATAAAGGTAAAAATTGTTACTATATTTTATATTTCAAAAGCAATGTATTAACCAAACTAGAAAAATATGTAAGGTTAAATTATTTTAATGATGATGAATTCTGGAGCAATTCAATTATAGAAGCTGTCCAGTGGGTACAGCACCAGAGAAAGTAAAGGAAAGGAACTGGATATTGGTGTAAATTTTGACACACAGAAATATGGGTGAGTCTACCATCAAAGTAAATAAATTTTAGAAATGCTTGTCTTTAAGAAAAAAAGACTTTTTGTATAAACTATTATATTACGAAGTGAGGGACCAATATGGCTGTTTCTGTTGTCAGAATATCTGATTCCCATTCAGAGATACTGCATGTGTGACTCCAAATGGTGTTATCAGTCTGTCCTGGAAGAACAGATCTTCAACTTTTGGGAGAGCAAAAAGAAAGACATAAGCCATTCCTTTTTAATACGCTCCATCTTGTATTGGTTTTTCTGCTCTAGAACTCTAGTGCTTGTCTTCATGCTCATTTACAGTTTAATGATATGTTATAGTTATTCAGGAATTTTCTTGGAAATTGTATGTGTTCATTCCTTGTTTCTTCTAATCTCTCAAGGATATAGCTATATTTGTAGCTCTTCACTCTAGGAATGACAGCAATGTATATACATTCTTTTTTTATAGAGAAGTATTTGTTTCTTCTGTGTATTCAAAGGACACATTCTTAGGCCCAAATAGAGAACATTAAAAACAACAACAAAATCAATTTCACTGAGCTTCCTCCTCTGCGAATAAAGCCCTTTGGAGGGGGAGAGGAAATTAAAATATTTTCACCTTCATGTAAACACTTTTTTTACTTGTCTTATTTGTTTTGTTTGCTTTTTTAAGGTAGAAACACATAATGGCTATTAAAATTGTATCTAAATGTTATATAAGTCCTGCAATTAAAGCATTATGATTTAAATGAAAAGCAAAGTCCAGGAAATGATTCAGTTTTGTGATAATTCATATTATTTTTATGTGGTAAAGGAAGCATGAAAAGAACAGCTGTTTGGCCCCAGAATTTCTAGAAGAAATGTTTATGTTCATGGTAGATTAATAGTGGTTAAATGGAATAGAATATGGTAGACAGATGTGAGTTGTTTTTCTTCTCTGCAAGATGCATTATGTCTTAAAATATTTTGTAAGACAACAGTTTGGAGAAACAAGTAAAGATGGAAAAGATATCAGTACTTCTAAAACCTAACAAATTTTAATTTTAAAGAAAAAAGAAGAGAGAATGAGACTGAAAATGTCAAAGCAGTATGGCCAGTAGCAACAAAATGAAGTGAAAACAGAATACAAGTCACATCCATTTGGTGATTCTATTTTTAATGCACCAATCCAGGCACTTTTCCATAGTGATATTAAAAATGGAAGTAGCCCAAAGAGGTTTGGTTCAGTGGATAGAGCGTTGGCCTGCGGACTGAAGGGTCCCAGGTTCGATTCTGGTCAAAGGCATGTACCTTGGTTGCAGGCACATCCCCAGTAGGGGGTGTGCAGGAGGCAGCTGATTGATGTTTCTAACTCTATCCCTCTCCCTTCCTCTCTGTAAAAAAATCAATAAAATATATTTTTAAAAATGGAAGTAAAATTGACTAACTTTTTGGATACTTTGATTCATTATTATGGTTTACCTGATCAAAAATATAATTTTGACACACATTTGTAATGTTATTTTTCTAGTTTTGGAATAATTATTATATATGATAATGCATCTGAAACTTTTAAGCTATATTAGTCATGTTCTGCATTTATTTTAGCTTTTATTATAACATGCTGATTAGATATGCAATGTGAAAAATCAATGCATGCAAGTTGTATGTTTGTAGTATTACCATACATAATTCAAGACATTTTACATATATTTATCCTAGAGAAAAATATTTGGCTACTTTAGCTATAGTATCACATTGGAAAGAACTGTTGAATAGAAATATATACTGCTATAGTTTCTGTATTATAAAATGTGCAGTAATTGATAAGGATATTCAGACTATAACAAAGACCTATATATCTAATTAAACAAAAGTGTTTAATGAGACTACCTACATTTTCTTCTTTCCTTTCTGATATTATTAAAAAGGAAAATATATATAGCTTTGTAATTTCCAATGGCCATGTGGCACATGACACAAAAGTACATACAATCCTGCGCGCACACACACACACACACACACACACACACACACACACACACACACTAGTTAAGTATGAAAGTGAGCAAAACTCATTTACAGCAAAACCATGATATTCCACATCAGATGAAAGATTGCTCCTCTCCGCATGAGAGAAAATTATAAGTGGAACTCCCTATTGGCTTTATTAGCAGAATTCATGTCTGGATTTACTCCTTTGCTGTTTCCTCTCTACATGGAGCTGTTTAGATGGGATGTTTCATTTACATAATCAAAGATTCCTATGGCTCAGTTCTACACTCAGAACAGCTCTGTGGGGATGTGCTGAAGTGCTGTGCATGTGAACAGAGAGGTAAATAACAGAGAAAAACAAGTCTAAATTCTCCTAAACTCTGCCATGAACACATATTGGAAAGGACACTCACACACACACACACAAACACACACACACCACTCTTTCATGCCATGACCAAATTTCTCGGTGACTTCCTAGGTGGCAAGTATGACCTAATGGAATAAGCCTGGTTCTGAAGCCTTTGGTTTCAGATCCTGCTCAGACCATTTTCTGTGTGATCATAAAGAAGTTATTTAAACTCACTAATATTACATATTTAAATGATCTCCCAATTTTATTATTTTCATCAGATCATCAGAGAAATTCAGGGTTGGTACTGCCTGTCTCTCTTTTACATTTGAGGAAATTAAATTTCAAATTAGTTCTGCAAACTGACTGTGGTCTCACATCAAACAAGCGACACATCTAGTGTTGAGACAATTTCTTCATGTCCCCTAGTTAATGTGACCCTGCAGCTCTAGCGTTTTAATAAAATTGATTTTGTAAAGACGTGTTTTTTTCAAATACAGTGAAGGTTGGCTTGCAGTTGTACAAAGCTTCCATAAGTTATAAGTATAAGAACATATTGCTACATCCTGATCAATAATATTCAGCAACTCTGTAGCATATATGCATTCTTTTTTCTTTTTTTCTTCTTCTTCTTCTTTTTTTTTTTTTTTGTAGCATATATGCATTCTTTTTTCTTTTTCTTTTTCTTTTTTTTTGCTTATAGAGGAAGGTATCTGCTTATGAATGTCAGTAGTGACTCCAACTGTAAAATTGCAATATTTTGCTAATACATGTTCTATGCATGAGTATTTCCTTATATTAAGTAAGATTTGTGGAAGAACCAAATTACTTCCCTTTACCCTTCACTCTGCCCACAGACAAAACACCTTTGGAAATGACTATGTGACCTGTATGGAACATATGAACAACAAAGATGAAAAGGGAAACTCAGAATGGGGTCAGAGAGATGTTGAGTGGAACAAACAAGCAGGAGCCACGCACTGTCCAGTCCTCAGCTGTGCATATCGTCTCCGTGTGACCCAGTTGGGCCCTTTGGCTGGCAGAGACCTTGCCTCAGTACAGAAAGCACAATGGAATAATATAAACTTTGCTTTTGCTTTTATTGAAAAATTAGAGAACATTACAATATTAAAGGAGACATATTTGATTTGGTTTGTATTTCCATAAAAGGCGCTGGATAAGAGGATGATTAACCTTCAGAATTTCACTTTTCTGGCATGAAAGGACGCTTGCACTGATAGAACTTGTGTCCTGTTGTTGATTTTGTGCCAGAGCAGTTGAGATTGATCTCAGCATGCTCGGTGCCTTTATCTTAACCGGTGGCAATGCTCTTTGTAAAACCTCAGAATATATCTATTGTACTGAGTCCTAAGCTTTATTCTATTAACCTTTAATGAAATCAATGAATCATAAAGTTCTGAAATTATTGTCACAAAGAAACTATTGTGTATCTAAAGCTATTATGTGGGTCCATGCATTATTCTTGCCGGCACAAAAAATAATTTTGTTTTTATGTATCGCTAGCATGTTAATATTTAATAAATGCATAGAGGACAATTTATCTTTTAGCCATCTGGGTCATAAATGTGACCCGAAATATATTTCTTGTTCATTTACTTTTCAAGTTTTCAAAATAATTTTCTATTAATGAATTTTATCAAGACCTACTCTGAAAAGTTGATTTTGAGCAAAACTTATTTATGAAACAGAGCAAAAAATATTCCACCTTTTATATTAAAAGCATTATTAAATATAAGTCTAAAAATACTGTTAGGTAGAAACTTGAGAAAATATACCAATAATTGAGTCCTCAATTTATTTTGTTGAGGAACCTTATTTAATATGGAGATTAGTTTACATGACCTCCCTGCTGTGTTTTCCTTGGTAAATTCCTTTCTTACGATTAGACACTTTAAATTTTTGTTTTAACATTATTTTTATATGCAGCTTCTTCATTTATGTATAAGGATTAGCATGCTATTTTCTTGATAGGGGAGCCTATGGATTAAATAAAATATATATGAAACTAAACTGCACTGAAAGCACATTGGATATGTAATTTAGTTTGATGTCCTTTCCATCTCACATTTGTTTGCAAGTTTAAAAGAAGCAGAGATAGTCAGAGGTCACTCAAACTGTGTTCAAAGTTTCTTCCTCTCCCATCCTCTAACACCTTCAACCCCTAACAAACTCACCTAGGACTCATTTCCTCTTCATTTTATGGAGTTTGTTTTTTAAGATGAGTAGTCTTCATTTCTGAAAAGTTTACTTTTACTCTCACCTCCTGTGCTAGTTATTGTAGGAAAGAGAAGAATAATTTCTCATTTCATTCAATTTATCTGCCTATCACACTCAACTTATAAATAACTACCTTAGCTTTTAATTTTACACTAGAGGCCTGGTGCATGAATTCGTTCATGGGTAGGGTCTTTTGGGGTGGCCTGTGGGGATTGAGCCGCAGCTTGCGCCCCAAGCCTCCCAACCCCTCAGCCCTGCCTGGTACCCCAAAGTGGCCTGGCGTTGCCCCCTCACCTGCTCCACCATCCCGCCTTCAGGATGATCAATGAGGCCAGGCCCCCCACCAAGCTCCCTCAGCATCTGGGAGCCTGTTGGCAGCCCCATCCCCTGCCACCACCATTGGTCGCTGTCTGCGGGGTGATTGGGGGGTGATTGGGGGGTGATTGGGCCCCCACTCATACCCACCTTGGCCTGGTGCCGCCCACCCACCTGCTCCACCATCTTGCTGTGGTCCTGCTCTCATGGGGGCCCCTTGGGGCTGGCAGTGCCTCCAATGCTGCCTGCTGCCAGCACCGCATCACCGACGCCCACCGTGTTCCGCCCGGCCCCCTTGTGGTCAGTGCATGTCATAGTGAGCAGTTGAACTCTTAGTTGAACTCCTGAGGGGACAATTTGCGTATTAGGCTTTTATTATATAAGATATGAACCAGGGATTTTCTGACAATTGCCATGGGATTTACCTTTAGTTAGAACAACTGTAGATAGAAAGATGGGTGTGGAAGACATGAAGACATTTGTCACTGGCTCTGCAACAGATAGTTGGTTCAGCTTGTGAAAAAACCCTACTGCAATATTCATACCTCCATAAGTGTCACTTTTTTCTATGCAGTCATCAAAGTATCCATCAGAGTTCAGGTAGGGAAGCAGATACAATATATGTAATGAAAGAATGATAAAAATTAAACCCTGCAAAACAATGGGAGAATCTGTGGGAATGAAGAGCCATAGAGAAAATGGACCTGAAGATTTCCAGAAGCATTGGAATTGAGGAGTGGGAATTACTCAAAACTTACAGGAGCATTTGAGAAACAAACACATCAAATGTTAAAATTTTACCTGGTCCTTTTCTTTTTTCTATTTTGTTTTTTAATGTCACCTCTTCAGGCAAGTGTTTCTTGATATTATTTAATATCAATCTCCTCACAGCCATTATATTTTATCATGTTCAGCCTAATTTTAAATTAAAGACACTATATCCATCTAAAATTATGTTGCATATTTACTTTCTTACTTGTTGAAAACTCTACAATAATTAATCTCTTTATAGGGCAGGACTCCTTACACTTATTTATTTTCTGTGTGTACCTTATGCCTAGAAATGTACCTGTAACTCTTAGAGCATAATTATTGAAGTTTAATAGGACAGCTTTTTAAAAATCTATAGATATGCATGACTTAGATCACAACAATGAAAGGGAATTCCAAAAATGACATATGTGAAGTGCTATACATTAAGTGAAAGAATGAATAGTAAAATTCTTCTGACTGGAAAAAGAATTAGTTTGTTTTCTCTTTTAAACATCTTTATTGAGAAAAATATTGACCTACAATAAATTGTACATATTATATTGTATACAAAATATACCACAATAAAGCTAATAAAAACAACAAATAAAAAAGTACTCCCTTGTCACTAAAATCAAGATTTTGCCTCTGTTACTTGTAATTCGCAAAATTTTTAAAAATCATGCATTTAGCTATAGTATCCTGACTCTGAGGTTGCCTCATTTTACCACTGGCATCCCTGTTGTACAGGCTATTAATGAAAACAATAATAATTTTATAGAAAATGTTGATGACAAATTTTTTAAATATATTTTATTGATTTTTTACAGAGAGGAAGGGAAAGAGATAGTTAGAAACATCGATGAGAGAGAAACATTGATCAGCTGCCTCCTGCACAACCCCTACTGGGGATGTGCCCACAACCAAGGTACATGCCCTTGACTGGAATCGAACCTCGGACTTTTCAGTCCGCAGGCCGACGCTCTATATTCACTGAGCCAAACCGGTTAGGGCTTGATGACAAATTTAAGCAAGCATGCTCTAAAGTGCAAATATCAATCTTACACCTATCAATTAGGAAATAAACAAATTTTAATGTACGCATGGAACATGTGCAATATTCACCTATACTGACGCATAATGCACACTTACCTAACCATAATTCCATTAAGTTCAAGATATATATATTTTCTTGTTCAAACAGATTTTTGTGCTCTTCTGGGAACTAAACTATGAAATATTAAGTACAAAAAAGTTATAATTTTTAATTAAAAAAGACATTATCATATATTTGAATTCAGTAGTTATAAAAATATTTTAAAGTAAAAAAACCCTCAATTTTTCTTTTTTTTTATTTAAACAATGTTTAATTTAAACAATGTTTAATTTGATGATGAATTCTGTTGTCAGAGCAACACAGACATGTACTAATTTACTATCTCTGGTGTATTTTTATAATCTAGATGCAAATTGCTTAACTAGGTTTTAAATATAACTTGGTATTTTACAATTCAATTCTAGAAAAGTTATTGAGCCATGGCCAGTGTGGTTCAGTTGGTTGGGCCTTGTCCTTTGAAACAAATCATCACCAGTTTGACTCCTAGTCAGGTCACATGCCTGAGTTGTGGGCTTGATCCCCGGTAAGGGGCATGAAGAAGGTAGCCCATGGATATTTCTCTCCTGCATCATTGTTTCTCTCTCTAAAAAAAAGCATATATCTTTTAAAAAGGTATTGCATTCTCACTAGGTAACAAACACTATACAGTACACTAATGAAGATAAAATGAAATAAAGCTTTGACTTTCAAGAAGCATACTGTCTTCTTGCAGCATGGGCAATTATATCAGAAATGACAATAATGCAATAATAATAATATAGTAACAATAATTTTTAGTAGATCCTATGATGAATAAAAATCCATAGTGCTTGGAATTATATAGAATGTGCAGCAAATAAGTATGTTGGATAATAATGTGCTATGTCAGCAACATTTCAATAAATATTGGTAGAAAATAGAGTATGAGTAATAACTAACATATATAAAATATGTTCCCTGTCTCTTTCTTTTTTACAGATACCTTACTAAGCAGAAAGAGAAAAACAATGCTCTAATACAGGCATTTGTAGGGGTTTTTGGTTATTTATCTCACCAGTATTGTTTGTGTGTTTTTTTTTTTCTCTACCATGATTACTCTTACAATTCTCTTGAAGGATATGTACAAATATTCTACAAAAAATACAACCTGTCAATTCTATAAGTTGGGCTGGAGAATACAGATCAAATGAATGAGTTTTGTTTGTTTGTTTGTTTGTTTGTTTTGGGTTTTCATTTGTTTTTAAGGGTGAACTCAATGTGGGGCATTGAGGTGGCTGCTTTTGATGCTTTGGACCTATTGGTGAAAAGTTTCACCAATATAATATTGTTAACTATCCCACAAAACATGGCAGATCATTTTTAAAATGTATCTTTGTGAATGTAATTCTGAAATCTTTTTTAGGTCAGAGAGAGTGATGGGCAGCATTCTTTAATTATAGATAGCACTGTTTCCTGGACCCAGGAAATGACTTGGATATCAAAAGCATCTTCAGTACAAAGTTCAGCATTTCTGTCTGCTTCTTTCTGTACATTTTTGAAGCTGATTTCTGGGTTCCAAAAATAAGACTTAAAAAAAATGTCAAGACAACAAAATACTGAAAAGGAATCTGAAATAAGCTTTAGGTTACCTAACTGAAGTAATACTTGTAAGACTCACTCATACCTATATAATAAAAATATTTTTTATGTTTTTGTTTTTCAAATAGATTTTCAACTTGAAGTGTAAATTGTACTTCCAATCACTAATATGGTATTGGTGATCACTTTTTGCTTTAATATTGTCAGTAAAATAGTTTTAATGATATCTGTGTCCTGAAAGCTGAAAAGAATACTTCAATGAGTGGTAGAACTTCATTGCAAAGATATTGTAAATAAGAAGAGAAACTTAGCGTCTCCAAATTTTAATTTTAAGTGACCAGTCAACAAAAATCATTGCATAACTGAGATGTTTTCATATGCTGTTGTAACAAGGACACATAATTAAGCATGGGCCTCTCAAAAAAATTGAACTATTTTCTCTTAGTTTCATTTTTCAACCTCTTCCCCACTCTATTACATTAATTCATAATTTTATGATTTGTTTTTGTTGGGTAAAATCTGTACCATTTTACCACAGGATGACAAGAAAGACTCATGAAATAATAAAGAGTAACAAAATGGACTATGAACCAGCAGGCAGCAAGGACTTCATAATCTAATATTCTAGAGAGAGAAAAAATTGGTGCATAGTAGTGGACTGTTCATTCTTTGCCTCTTTAATGTGTAAACATTTCTGCATCTATAATCTTCCAGGAAGATTGGCTAAGAATTTTATAAAAAAATGTAGTGGAGTTGTTGGAAGTCTGCTAGAGAGAGAGAATTAGAACATAGGAACCTCCAAGAGGAAGGGCAATGGTGAACAGCATAAATTGCCTGTTGAGGCTCTTAGAGGATTACATCATACTTGTGGAGGTCAATCCTAAAACACCATTCTTAAAAAATTTTGAAACACATTGAGAACTAATTTGTGAATTGAGGATATCTGAATATTATTACATAAAGGGTGGGGCAACATTAGTTTTACATTGGTTTGTAAGGAAAATAATACAACAATTAATATAGTATAATGCAAGACTCAATTCTGTGTTTCCTGTACTCACAACTGTAAATCTACTTTTGCCTATCCTGTATGCTTGTTAGAGCATAGGGTCAGTGTTACCATAGGGAAGAAAGATCTAGAGCTTCTGTAATTTCTCATGGAAAATATCTGCTATTCCATGGAAAACTTCCAGGGATCAGTATCTACCAATTAGGCAATACAGCCAGAGGCTTTTAGGACCCAGATCTACGAGTTATCAAATATGGACTTTTAAATAATTATGAAAAACTTTCGTAACAACATAGAATAAAATTTTACAAGAAACAGAGAATGAAAGGTTAAAAATAAATATAATGAAAAATCCTAAAATTCCTAGAAATTAAAAATAACACGACTGAAATACATTAATAAAATATGTTAAATTGCTAAAGAGAGTACTAATTGACTGGAAAATAGGTAGCTAGAATAAAGCAAGGAGTGGGGGAAAGTGAAAAGTCCTTAAAAGAGGTGCATATAAAACATGGAGCAAAGCTCTATTATGTGTCAGTTGGATTTTCAAAAGAAGAAATAAAGAGAATGGGGGCAGAAATAGTATTTGAGGAAATAACTGAAGAGTTTTCAAAGCTGATGAACTATCTTAAATCAGAAATACCAAAAAGTGCTATGACTGCCCCCCCCGGCCCCCCCTGCCACAGGTAAGATAAATATAAAGAAAATCTCACTGGGATGTTGCAATATAATTACTGAAAACCAAAGCCAAGATAAAATGCTGAAAGGTGACAGAGGAAAAGTTTCATTGCTTACAAAGGAACAACAATAAGACTGACATTTAACTTTCCAACAGCAATCATGGAATTAAAATATAGTGAATGGCATTATTACAGTGATTAAATCATATAACTGTCTACCTAAATATTGCATATATTCCCTAAGATTGAAAATCAACTAAGTGCTGGAAGATTTAAGAGCAATGGAAATGATAATTCTATAGATATTAAAAAGATCAAAGATTATATTATGAACTACTTCATATCAGTAATTTCAAAATATGTAGGTAATATACTAATAAACATCATTTAACAAATGCTACAAGAAGAAGTGGAAATTTTATTATGTATAGAAACTAAATATCTAATAATTTTTTTCTGGAATTTATTTCCCACCTTTTGGCACGCAATTATTTAAAAAATATATATAGAATATTTGCTTTGGGCTCACCCAGTAAAATCAGGTTAATATTATAAAAGTAATGGGCCAGAATATTATTCTGCAAAAGGAAAGGTGTTCAAAATATCTGTATACTAGACTATAACCTAGAGCTGGAGAACTGATACACTGCTAAGGTAAGACAGTGAAAGTATACTGCTGGCCTCGTCAGCTGAAAGTGAATTGCTTCTGGTGGCTTTTTAAAAGAGGTATAGAGAAAATGTATTCCCCAGAACAATAAGCAAGTGTCATGATATACATTGATTTGCTCTGACAATGAAACCATACCAAGAACAGCAACTTCAATTGGAGTCACCACCTGATCAAGTTTACAATAAGGTACTGTCATTTTCTAAGACCCAGTTGTCTTCTGCAAAGGCCAACATAGGTAAGTTGAATCAGAATGTGATAGGAATCATCACTTCTGCCTCTAACAAATTCTTGATGTGACATTAATCTCCATAACCCTTCTAATAAAGTTATGCTACTTTTGGTTTACCTATTTCCTGAGTAGAAGCAGTTCTAATGGCTTTCATTTAGCCTCACCTGTTGGGACTACAGTGAGGCAAGCAAGACACCTAGAGAAAAATTTTAAGACTGACACATATTTCTCCTTAAATACTATGCTCTAGGCCTCTTACTTGCTTGACTCTAGTCCTGGTCCTGCATAAAGCCTTTCTTCCATGGCCCAGATGATAAACATCCATATGAAGGATGTTTATTTCAGGCAGTCATTTTGTAACTGCAGAAATACCACAGGTAGACCCTAAGGAATGATTTTTCAGTATGAGAGAGATCCAAGTTAAAATTATATTGATCACCTTATCTCCACAAGGCCCCTTTCTGACTTGTGGACCCTTAACCTCATTTGAATCTCCATAACTAGGCGCAGGTCAATGTCCAAGTCCAGAAATCCTCAAAAGGTTGATTGTTTTCCCTTCCCTAATGTGCCAGAGTAAGGTTCAACCTTGGAAAATGGCTGTGAATACATTTTTGGAATCCTGAGAGGAAGATAGTATAAAGTGTTGGCAGTGTAGTAGGTCCTTTTTCTCAAGGAGACACAGCCTTCCCTTCAGTCAAGAGTCTTTGGGTCTGTGAACTGATGTGTCTGGGAATTCAGGGTTGTGACTCAAGGTTTTGATAAATCAAGTGAGACTCCTTTTCATTAGACCTGGAGATTTTCTGCTTATGAAGATCAAATAAGGCTTTTTTAGAATTGCATTCTACTTTAGTTCTTCAGACACCATGGATCAATTAGCCAACACCAATCATCTCAATGCATCAGAGGATTTTTTTTCATTCCTTTGAATCGATAATCTATTACAGTAACCATGTCCACTGTAACTGCAGGAATTAGGTGACAACAATTGGTCCCTTTCATCTAGTCATCCTGTTATTCCAATAAATAATAATTATTATAAGTAATAATAATTATTAACTTTACTGAAATATAAAGGTCTGGTTAAATACTTAATGTTAAGAGCCATAGGTCACAGTTCCTTTCTTTTATTCATGCCATACATCAGAATTTGTCCCCACAGAAAATACAGAAGAAACACCACCTGCTTACTATTTAGGCAAAGGTTCACCAATCTGTATCAATATGGAAAAGTTTGATGTGTCTTTGTGAAAAACCTCAATTAGAAATCCTTTGGGAAACAAGCCTGTTTTATTGTTTTACTTCAAATAAAACAACTAGAACAAATATACTACCCTGCTGACTTCTAGTGATCCTTAAGTGATGTCATATTAATTGTAGATAAAAATGTTTATTTTCCCATAGAACAATAACTTTTGTATTATTTTACTGTGTTGTTTTAAAAAGAATTGATCTCATATATTACACTGTGTGCATCCACACGCTTAAAACAGTAAAGATGCATACAGCTGACAGGAAATGACCACCTTCACTGCAATTCAGCTACACATGCATACATACCTTTTTATATGTATGACCTTTTTATAGCTAAATTATGGAAGCAGAGAAATGTTAACGGCTGCAAATTTAATGAAACATATGGGAATGTTTTCCTTGGAGTGAAATTTTCTACCAAAGCTGTTTTATGGCCAGCTCTTTTTTTATGATTTAATTTTTGTCAGCATATTATTAAATGAACATTTTTATTAAAATGAGTTTTGTGAATAACTTTTAACTGAATCTCTTAGCCTTTAAGACTCTCATAATATAGTGTGCCAGTCAAGTATTTAAAATAACATATTCTGAAACTGTGTAAAAATATTAAACCACATATATTTATACTCTAAATGCTTAATTTTTAATTTATACACTAAATATATTACATATGATATTGTACACAAATATATTTTTAAAATATATTTTTTTGATTTTTTGCAGAGAGGAAGGAATAGGGATAGAGAGTTAGAAACATCAATGAGAGAGAAACATCGATCAGCTGCCTCCTGCAAACCCCCTACTGGGGATGTGCCTACAATCAAGGTACATGCCCTTGACCGGAATCAAACCTGGGACCCTTCAGTCCACAGCCGACGCTCTATCCACTGAGCCAAACTGATTAGGGCTGTACACAAATATATTATTGAGAAAATTTTGTGTGAAAAAAATGTAATAACTTTCATCATAGTTATTAATAACTTCAAAGTAGTCAATAGGGGGACATTATATAAGTAAATCTTTCTAATGACAATAATACTTTTATCAATAAATCCATGAATGCAGTTCATATATTCATGATATTAAATGCTACATGAGTTTTACTCCCTTCAAACATTTGCTCTATCATATTAAGGCATAAGGCCTAAATAAGACTTTGCATTTAAATCTACCCATATCCTATATTAAAAATAGAAAAAATGTATCATTCAATATATATGATGCATTGGATAACATATTATATTACAAATAACACCTCTATGATATAATATGTTATAAATTATATATATATAAGAAATTATATATCTTGAAAAAAAGAAAGAAGAAAGAAAAGAAGGAAACAAAAATGTGGGAGGGAAGAAAAGAAGGAAAGGTAGAAAGAAAACTACTATTTACTCTATAGAACAGAACTTAAATTCTGAAGATGCTTTCTGTATTGTTTTTTCATATTTTACTCCAAACTCCTGAATTACAGGCATATGTAATTTTCTTTATAGTACATAAAAATTAAAAAGGAAAAACAATGTGAAGATGTAAATTTAAATTGAAATGCAAAAACAACTGTAATTTTTTTAAAAAGGAATTCAAAACCATTTAAGAAAAAATAAATTCTTATTTTTTCATTGAATAATATACAGGATGTCCCCAAAAATATATTCTCACTGTAAGAGCTGATAGCTACTTTTTGAAAAAGAAATGTATTTTAATAATCACTGCCTTTATAATCATTCAAAATGTGTGTTTACATTTTTGGAACACCCTATATTTTATTATTGAACAGAATAATAAAATGCATAACCACGAGTCTACAGACTTAATCATAAATTTGCTCCTTCTGTGAAATCAAACAAATCTTAGTTCAAATGTAATGCAAATAAAATACTCAGTTATAACACAAAACCAATCTGTCTATTTTGAATTCTTGAAATAAAATAAACCCTAAACCTGTTTCCAGATTAATCATTTGTCATGGCCTCTTACTGGCCACATTAGCAGTTGATTTGTTTACTCCAGCATCACCACAAAACATGGGGAAAAACATATACTTATTTTATTTTTTTCTTCACAAGGATTCCATCTTCTAAATTTTCTAGTCTATGCCCTAAGCCTAAACTTTAAGAAATGGCTGTACAATCCTCTGCACCTCATCATCAAAAGCAACATTTTTAACCTTCAGTTCATTGAAGTTACATACAGAGAAACACACCTATTTTAGATGTAAATTTATTTATTTGTTTATTTATTTGTTTATTTGTCTTATTCTTACTTGGTAATTTAATTAGAATAATATAAATTCCATGCTATTAAGCACTGATTAAATTTATCTGATATCCAAAGATTGTCAACCTATTTTTGTTTTATTTTTTATCCCAATAGTAGAGTCCTGGTGCATGAAAATTCATGCACTTCGGGGCGGGGGGGGGTCTCTCAGCCTGGCCTGCACCCTCTTTCAGACTAGGAGCCCTTGGAGGATGTCTGACTGACAGCTTAGACCCGCTCCCCCAGGTAGCAGGCCTAAGTCTCAGTCTGGACTCCCTCTGTGGGAGGCGACTGGCGGAGTGTTCCAGGGACTGCACCAGCCAGTGAGCAGCCGGCCCCACCCCC
Organism: Myotis brandtii; assembly: GCF_000412655.1. Taxonomy (NCBI): domain Eukaryota; kingdom Metazoa; phylum Chordata; class Mammalia; order Chiroptera; family Vespertilionidae; genus Myotis; species Myotis brandtii. The sequence goes on from NW_005360641.1 coordinate 679,309, forward strand.
GATCACCCCTCCACTACCACTGGTCACCACCGCCCCTCCCCCCTGATCTCCGTTCCCTCCCTCTGCCCGCTGGCACCTGCCTTGACTGGCCTGGTGTTGCCCACTCTCAGGCCCCCCCCCTCCCCCGCCGACCGGTCGTTCTGCCGTTCATTCGATTTGCATATTAGGCTTTTATTATAGAGGATAGTGGTTAGATTAGGTTAATAAATTCAGGAAAAATTTAAGTATTCATGATTATTTCAGTTTCTAAAATTAAATAGTTCTTTTAAAAAATTCTTTATTGTTGAAGGTATTACATGTTTCCTTCCCCCCCATTGACCCCTCCCAGCCCACTCCCGTCCCTCAACACACATGACCTCACCCCCCTACTGTCTGTGTAAATTTAGATGAGCTTTGACCATATAGAGCAGTGAGTAAGCTAAAATCATTGGCATTCATTTGACTGAGTTGCAGCAATGTTTCCCTCATGTTTCTGCATGCCTTTTGAGTAGAGGCAGTGAGTTTCTTTATCTCAGACTAATTTTACAATGCTAGTTATGGAGCAAATAGTATTCAAAGATTAGACATCCTGTCTCACTCTGACCAGAGCTGGTTTGTATGTGATCTAGTATAATAACCTCACCCATAATATTTTCCTTATTATATTACCTGATACATATAGTATTATCTCAGATGAATATACATTAAATAACACTTGCAAAAAGCAAGGTGTTTCTCACAGTTCCACATCCATAAAATAAATGTTTACATTTTGTGTTTCAGAAGGATTTCAGTGATTTTAAACTTATTTTACTTCAAAATTTTCTAAGACTTTTGGCATGCTAATGTAAATTTTGACTTACCAACAAGGGGGATATAGAATTCAATATTTCCAAAACACTTTCAACCTTTAAACATATTGTAGTGAAACTTTAATTACCATATGATGGAATATTAGTATTCTTTATATTACAAATAAGGATTACAGTAGCTCAGCTTTTATGTTCTAACATGCTATTATGGAATTTTCAATATTTAAATGTTTTGGGGGGCATAAAACCATTTCTGCTTCATTAGCAGTTCTGCAATGTATTTCTGCTTACGCCTACCAACCTCTGACATTTGCTAATTGTTCCAGGATCTCTTAATCACTTGTTTCCTGAAAACATACCCACTGCACATAAGCCTTTACCACCCATCACCCCTTCCTTTAAACGCTGACTGTGAACCTCTAGGAAGGAGCCCTCTGAAATGTGTGTAGAACTCTCCTTTCTGTAGAGGTACAGTTAGACTGAAGAACTGCATCCCTTCTGTGAAAGTCAACAGGAAGAGAAATTAAAGTGGATGCAACTCAGAGCATGTGGCCAGAGCTGAGAAAGATGGTGGTCTATAAACACCTCTTTAAAAATATGAAACCAGAAGCAAGAAAACAAATAAAACTTTACCAATCTCTCTCTCTCTCTCTCTCTCTCTCTCTCTCTCTCTCTCTATATATATATATATATATATACACACACACACACACTAGTATATGCAACATAGCACTGAAAATCTAGGAAATAGCAGACATGGCAGTAGTCAGACATCTCGCATGCTGTCTTTCTTTTTCCTAATTCAACTATTTAATTTCATTGATTAAAAACTTACATTCTGAGAATTTTAAAATAAAATATCCACAATAATATGTGTATTTTTGTAAATTATACTACAATATATGCTGAAAAACATCACTGCCATTTTGAGTTTGTGCAGAAATCTAAAGTGTTCCTGGGTGAATATATCCTCTAGTTCAGTGATAGCGAACCTTTTGAGCTCGGCGTGTCAGCATTTTGAAAAACCCTAACTTAACTCTGGTGCCGTGTCACATATAGAATTTTTTTGATATTTGCAACCATAGTAAAACAAAGATTTATATTTTTGATATTTATTTTATATATTTAAATGCCATTTAACAAAGAAAAACCAACCAAAAAAATGAGTTCGTGTGTCACCTCTGACACGCGTGTCATAGGTTCGCCATCACTGCTCTAGTTTGATTGTATATTTAAAGTCAATGAGCTTGTATGCCCTGCACAGTGCTGAATAGTGGTGGATAGTAAATGACTACCTGGGACTAGAAGAAGTGATTTATATACAGGGTGACTTAAGAAAAGTGAGTTCACTTTCCTCCATCCCTCTGATCTACTACCAAGGCTCCTTGTGGCTAAAATAAATAAGAAACAGAGAGTTTACTTAGCCCACACTTCTTAGAATGCTAGAAAAAAAAAGCAAGGTGGAACAGGGGAAGAATAGATGTTCAGGGACAATAGGGAGATATTCACTCCACTCTACTACATAAATATTTAGGATCATCTCTTGTATTTTTCAATATTAAACCTGTCCCTTACTCAGAGGAGGCACCAAGTTCCAACACAACCATATTAATATTAAGTGAGCCAAATACCTACCTGAAAATTAAATGTTAACCACACACACGAGTTTTGTATAAGACTGTGGAATAAAACAGGAATCAAAATACTAACAAATGTAGAATATAGTTCCTGCAATTTTTCTATCCATCATGCTGGCCTGCCTAATTACTCATCATTTCTGCCTTTTTCTACTATCCTGACAAATTTTCCCTTAGCATCTTCTCCCATTTTGACTGTAACATCTACTTTACCTGATCATGTGACCATCACCTTTATTCAGCATCAAATTCCTTGTGTTCTTGCCTTTATTAGATTTCTGAAGTTTTCTTTTGAACAATGCTATTGGGAAAGAGAGTAATATGATGCACAGCATTTAATATCCTTTGGTTACAGACATTGTGTTCCATGTTAAAGCAAAAAATGTTCACAATACTCCACTTTTCCCTATATGTACATATCTAAGCGTTGTGATGCTATTTATATATAGCTCCTTTCATCAATAAAATGAGTCTTTTTTTCTATATCCCTTGAATATGGGCTAGCCTTTGCATTTGTTTTGGCAATACATGCATCATAATTAACATTGTGTGAGGTTTGAATCTTTAAAACATCTTGTCTGCTTCTGCCCTCTTTCTGGGAATTTTGTTGCATTGTCATCTGAACAATGCAACAAAGGCTTTACTAGTCTGCTGGAGGATGTTTGAGTCTTGGATATGAATTATTTTTTAGCCAGAACTCAGGTGCCAAGTTTGATGAACTGAGGTCCAATTGCAGGTAACATTCAGGTGCTATTATTGCTGCCAACAATTACTTGATCCATGATAATTTTTATCCTGTAGTTCTGAAAATTTTTCAGTAAATGAATAAAAGAAGCATCGCCAAATATGATACATGTTTCTCTGCAAATCAAATGGTGTTTCTTTTTCTCCATGATGGATGGTACAAAGGTAAAGGAGCATGATTCCAATTTTAGAATTGATGCTTTACACCATTAAACTCTATTAGCTTTGCAGGCACTTAAACTTTCACAGATAGTGTTCCAAGACAATTCAGATGAATATTACTTTAAATATCTGGTACTGCACATATGAATGTTATCACTGCATAATTAAATCTCTGATAACCTACTGATATTTACTTTAAGCGATGGACTCCTCATTAGCCAAATATTTAAGTTAAAAGGAGATATATTATAAATCAACACACTTGCATCTCTAAAGACTTCAATTGGGATGATGACCTCTGCAATTTCTCCACAAATGTGGTATTGTTTTTGGTTTACTATCTTGGCTGAAGAAAAGGGAGACTCAAATGCAGTGGTTTTCATGTGGGCATTTTTAACATAATATCTCTCACTCTATGATTTAAGAAGCCAAAATGGCAATTCAGCCATGTAGCAAACATAAGATTTGACTATTCATTTCAGAATTGAAGAAATAATTCAAGAAGGAAGCCATAATCCCACAGATACTACTTGGGCTAAGATTTAGAATCCAAGTATAAGTTAATTGCCACAAATCTTTACACTGAGTGAAAATCTATAGTAGTTTTTAGATTGACAAAAGGTCAGCTAATATTCAGAGTCTATATATAACAATTCTTAAAAGGTTATTAGACTAACCATTACTGTGCACGAGTTAGTTTTCTCATCACATCTCAGCACACTTAGAACTGTTCTTGCTATAAATGTCAAACAGTACTTTTCAAAGTTGAACTTCTATTTAATTTCTAGGAACACTGAGATTATTTAACCATTGTCCCAAATCATTGAGCTTAAAACACATAATTAGCTTTATGCTTATTAGTTTAATTCAGTAATTGCACTCGTGCTGTCCCTGATGGTTAACTATTGCCAATTGACCTCTATATCTCAGGTTCTTATTATTCTCATGATATCAGTCTGCCAGTGTCTGTGCTATTATCACCTTCCGTAATCTGATATATAGAGCTTTTCAAAGACTACGGAGCCACCCTTACAAAATTTGGTAATGGAAGGCCCTGCTGGAAATTATTCTAAAGGGAAGCTGAGCAATGTGCACTCAATAGTTCCATTTCACAATCCCAAATTCCCATTTCTTCATACTCCATTCTTTTTGATATCACAAGAGAATTCCAGCATATTTATGTTATTTGCTAATGTCATTATTGTATATGGCTTTGAATAGCACATCTGTAACAGACTGTGTACAACCATTTGTGATAACTCACTACTTTCGGACCAGCGCAAATGAAACTAGACCACCAACTTACACCATACACAAAAATAAACTCAAAATGGATAAAGGACTTAAATGTATGACGGGAA
>NW_005360641.1:684531-699552 GCF_000412655.1 Myotis brandtii
TTGGTTGTGGGCACATCCCCAGTGGGGGTGTGCAGGAAGCAGCTGATTGATGTTTCTCTCTCATCGATATTTCTAACTCTTTATCCCTCTCCATTCCTCTCTGTAGAAAATCAATAAAATATATTTTAAAAAATATGTATATATATGGCTGCCATGGGTTGGAGGAACATAGGATTTTTAGGCCAGTGAAAATATTGAAGTATACTGTTAGATTGGTGGATAGATGCTTTTATACATTTGCCCAAGTTCAGAATGGATACCAAGAATGAACCCTATCAAACTGATTGTCAAACTGCAGCGGGAAGACCAGGGAGGGTTGGGGGGCAGGAGGGAGGGGGGTAAAAGATCAACCGAAGGACTTGTATGCATGCATATAAGCATAACCAATGGACATAAGACACTGGCGGGTAGGGGGGACCAGAGGATTGTCAAGGGCGGGGAAAAAAGTAAAAAAAAAATAGCACATCTGGTAGAATAATATTACTTCCGTCAATCAAATTAACATATTAAAGCTCAAATGATGAGTCCCCCCTTTCTCAGTATATTTGACCAAATCAAGGCTCAGTATGTCTCCTTTGGGCCATCAAACTAGCATCATTTTTTTAAAAAAAATATTTTTATTGGTTTCAGAGAGGAAGGGAGAGGGAGAGAGAGATAGAAACATCAATGATGAGAGAGAATCATTGATTGGCTGCCTCCTGCATGCCCCCTACTGGGGATCAAGCACACAACCCAGGCATGTGCCTTTGACTGGAATCAAACCTGGGACCCTTCAGTCCACAGGCTGACATTCTATCCACTGAGCCAAACCAGCTAGGGCTGACTAGCATCATTTCAACAACTGTTCCCAGCCTTATGCCAATACAGATTATAGAAATCTTATAATTCTTTCAATGTCATGGTGATTTTCTCATGGATCAGGACTTGTACTTCTCCATCAGGGCTTTATTGGGTTTGACTGTCATCAGGACCTTGAGTACAATGAAAGCAAGTGTAGGTGTATGTAAGATTAATTAGCCTCAGTTTGTGAAGAAACTGCCCTCCCTACATGTACCCATTGAAATGCTTGTCTGCAAGGATTAGATCCCTGGATAGAGAGGGTAGGGAACAAAAGAAATTCAGAAAAGTATGAATCTTCAAGGTTCTTAAATTCATGCAGCTCTCCCCTCAAATTCCCATCTCTCCTCTTGGGTTCCTACTTCTCCACCAAAGTAAAGACTTTCTCACAAAATGACTGGAGAAATAGATAGTACATTTAATTGGTGCTGCAATTGTGCAAGGTTTTCTAACTTGTTTCTCAATTTAAGGGTTTTGCCCTGTTATTATTGAAGCTGAAGTACTCTTTTGAAGCTTCTATAAATAGCTCTGATTTCTATGCATATTTTAATTATATATCAATAACTCAAGTTTTCTTTCACTGTGTTTGCTCTCTAGAACAGCAAGGAGAAATCAGGTGATTCTCTCTTTACAATCACCTTAGTTGCCATAGTAACTAAATTCCACAAGAACTTGTTCTCTAAATGTTCTGCTTTCTATCTATAATTCATCCCAAGATACCACTGATGATAACTTGAGCAATTCTGAGACATCTTATACTATGGATGAATCCTGTTTCTTCCTGTATTATGGCTTGAACATGTGTTTGCCTTGAATATTTGAACAACCCAATAAAAATAAATTCATTGTCTCCTGGGCTATTTCTAATATCAATTATTATATCAATCACAATCATAACTGGATACATATAGCATGATTAAATAGGGATAATTACAAATAACTAATTTACAAAGAGGTGAGTGCAGTGAGAGTAACCATAAAAATTAATGGAGGAAACTAAAGCTAACAATAGAGGCTCCAAAAATCATCAATTCGTATTGGTAGCCAATCATTGTCAGAGGCAGAAGATTGGGCAGAGACATGTTCTTTTTGAGAATAATATCAGAAATCTAGGGAATGGGGGAAATGTTTAAGTACCAGGCATTCCATTTTTTTTTAAAGCTTTTACACCACCATCCTAATGAGCATAATTCTCCTTTTACCCCGAGATAGGACTCAACTCTTTCAGGGCATTTACTTTGGGAGTGTGTTATATCTGACTGTTTTGTGGGGATCATCTGCCATTTAAAAGGCTGGCAATCATTTAAAATCCTCAGGCTTAGTCACTCTTTAGACTTAGAACTCTAAGTCCAGAATTACATCTTTAAACAGATGAATCTTTATTCACTCAAATGGATGTCATAAAATCAATTTATTCACTAATTGATAGGCATTGATTTTTAACTCTTGACTAGAGTTAAAAAAAATAGTTGGTTCTACACTCAAGGCAGTAACAATGAACATACTTGTCAATTCTGCTAATTGCTTAATTCATTAACTAGAAATATTGCTGAATATGTACATGGTGTCAGCGACTCTCTTGTCTGTAATAAAAGTTACCAAAACAATCAAAATCCCTGCCTTCATGGAGTGTCCATATTCATGAATATCTGTGTTCTGTTGAAATGCAATGGAATCTGGAATCAAAACAGACTCACACACTCGGTCAGCTGTTGCCCCTTACATGAAGGAAGTATACAAATAAGTAAATGGTAGGGGCTTTGAGAGTAATGGAGATGTCAATGGCATTAAGTAAGCTTCAATGCAAAATATACATAGAAATCATAGAAGCAATATCCAATAACAGTAAATAATTTGAAAATTACAGTAAAATACTTTTTAAATGCCCCATGTGTTGCCTGGCCAGTGTGGTTCAGTGGTTGAGCATTGACCCATGAACCAAGAGGTTGCTGGTTTGATTCCCTGTCAAGGCACATGCCTGGGTTGTGGGCTCGATCTCTGGTGGGGAGCTTGCAGGAGATAGCTGATCGATGTTTCTGTTTTGTGAGGATCATCCACCATTTAAAAAGTTGGCAATCATTCTTCTCTATCCCTCTCCCTGTCTCTCTCTTGAAGTCAATAAAAACATATTTTAACAAATAAATAAATACCCCATGTGTTAACAGAAAGGAGTTAACACTTTGGTATATACATTTTAATTATTTTAACTATCTACAAGTAGATACATATATCTATCTATATATACATATATAAGTGGATGCATATGCATATAGGTAGATAGATACATGATAGATCGGTAGATAAATACATAGATAGATACCCTCCCATCAATACTCATAACATACTTTGTTTTCGCCCAAATATGGCATACTATCATATATCCTTCATAATAGCATATCTTTCATCTTATAGTAATAGCTAATTCATGTTCTTATATATTTATCTATTATAAAGTGTTCTGACTTATATACTTAATATATGTATATTTACTTCCAGACTCAATTAACTTCTTATGTTAAGACTAAAATCCTAACATTGAGAATGCATTGCAAAAAGTACAACTTGTAAAATTGCCTACTAGCGATTTTCAACCCATGTCACTCAGCAGGCACATTGGTGTGTCACAAGAATTTTTAAAACATGCAGTACCTGAATTTTTAGGGCACTGACCTTTTTTCCCTTAGATTGTCAAATAAAGAAAATGACAACAGCCAACATAACAATAGGAGTCTGGTGTGAATGAATCAAAATTATAACTATTTTTTTGTCAGGTTGGCAAAAATTTATTTTTTGGTGTGCCACAAAATTTTATGTGTGCAGTGAGCTGAAAAATGTTGAAAATCACTGTTGCCTACCATAAGCAAGTTTTAAGATACTTAATCAATTTACTTGGAAAGAATTGGTATCTTCATAGTTTTAAGTTTTTCCCCTCTCAAGAAAAGTTTATGTACTAGAATTCTGATTATTCTAGTTCAACATTTTATTAAACAAAATAGTATGCTAATTGCCTCATTCTGTATGAAGTGTACATTTATCAATTAATATTGTGGGTTCCATTGATTTATTTGACTTTAACCATTTATCTAGGGAGAAATGTATTTTAAGTATATACAGAGGTTTTTACCAGACATTTGAGTATACTAATTATTTACAACAGGTGGTAAATAGATGTCAGGATATGAAAATGAACAAAGGGCACAGAAACAACAATATTGAAACTCCTTTCTTTGGCCTTGCAAAATCAAACTGGAAAAAGTACCTTCTAAAGAATTCTCACTTGTACAATGAATCTTTAATTGTTTTTTATGTCCTTCTATTTGTCACTTTGAATTTTCTGAGGTGGTGGAGTATCCTCAGAACACTACATCTCCTTAAATAATACCCAGAAAGTGCTGAATAAGTACTTATTCAAGTCTCTTGATTGATATAACTTAGTAGCAAATACTTATTAAGCACTTACCCATGGGAAGCACTGTACTAAGAGCTTTATATTTTTTTGTGTAATTCATTCTGGTGATAAGGAAAATAAGACTCAAAAAGTTATATAACTTACTCAAAATCCTACTTCTAATAAAGAAGAGTGGTAAGTGGAAGCCTGGCATTTTTTATTCTAGTACCTGTGCTCAGACTCTACTCCTTAATATAGGTTTAATAGTATAGTCTCAAGGAAACAAAAGAAAATTGGTGTATAGCAATGTGAAAGAGAAATGCATTCTTACATTTTTGTCCAAGGACTGTATACTATATGAGAGTAGAAGTGTTGTAATTTGGCTATTCTAGTCACAGAATTTTGAACAGAGCTTGATACATATTCTCAACCAACTTGAATAATGGCCATATACTAAAATTGACTCTCCAATACACACTCCAGTATTTTGCAAATATAAATAATACTGAGCCGCACTCAGAAGACTTAGGTTTGTTTGCGCGCGTGCGTGCATGTGTGTGTGTGTGTGTGTGTGTGTGTGTGTGTGTGTAGATGATATACAGTTGCATTCAGAAGTCCTGCATTGAGACTACAGGCCTCATCATCTAATTATATGATCTTGGATGAACAATAATGCTTCTCAGCCTTAAACATAAAATAATGCAATAAGGCATTTAAGAGGAGTCAAGAATAACAAAAGGAAGTAATGGGAAAATGTGATTTATAAGATGCAGATTACTTATAATTATTCCTACATTATTGCCTTTTTATAAACTTTAGAAATTGTAGCCAGGGATCATCCCAAAGGAGGCAGGAGATACACTGAAAAGGGACTGAGAGGAGACTCTTCTGTAGGGAGTTTCCAGCAGGGCTGTAAGGTAACATCTGTCTAATATTCAGAAGAGTCATACAGCTGCCAGAGAACAGCAAAATGGATGAGTTTGCTAATGAGCACTAATTAACCTGTTTAGGTGGAAAATTTGGTTTAATTCAGCAGATCTACCACATGCTGACAGACTGATTTTTAACACTAAGTAACTTTCACTAATACAATCGATCAAAATTTGAATTTCCAAGCATTTATTTGGAGATATATATATAATTTTTAAAGGAAAATATGTTTTATTGTTGATTTAGTTATTCTTAATACACATTATAAAAGCACTCTGATAGGGAATACTTAAAAATAGAATTCAAATAATTTCTGGAGAATGATAGTTGTCTATAATTCCATCTTCACAAAGATAAATTGTATTAGCAATTTAACACCTACTTCAGATGTTTTATACAGAAGACAAATGTCTTTGCTACAAAATGGCTTATTTACTCAATTTTATGATGACTTTTTAATTACAGAAAAAGTCCCTGAATAAATTTGGGACATCTGAATTGTACTATTCTCCACTCTCTGTATTTTCTAATTGCATAGATTGGTGAATTCACTGCTTCTTTGCCCTTTGTCTTTCATACAAATTGGAACCTGAATTCAGAGACAGGATTCGTCTTAGGTTTCATTTCCTTGGCAATACTCAAGCTTGACTATATTGTAATACGGTAGGACTGAAAGAGTCAAATGCTATCTGATTGTCTCTAATTTGTGATGCTATAAGCCATTGATGCTTAACAAGATACAGTGATATATTTAGTTTACATCCGTTTACCCTATTTACTGTGGTGGTATTTCAATTCTATAATTACTTTTTAATTTATTCATTGGCATTTTAAAGAGATACTGCCTCTCATTTACTATTTGTTTCCATGTGTTATTTGGTAGTTTATAGAGGAAAGTCAGGACAAACACTTGCCTTTTATTCTATGTATTAGTGTTCATTACATTGATTTGCTATCACTTTGAATGGTGACAAAGTCATTTAAAATTCTATAATAATAAAAGCATAATATGCAAATTGACCAAACAGATGACCATCCAGACGACCATGCTATGACACACACTGGCTCCAGGCCAGCCAAGGCAGTGTGATGTGATTGGTCTGGGGAACCCGCCATCGCCCCATGATCACCCTGCAGAGGGAGGCCTAGGCCACCCGACTGGTGGGACGATCAATGCGGGGGGGCTCTGTGATCACCCCAAAGAGGGAGGCCCAGGCCACCCTCCATTGGGTGATCAATGTGGGGGGAGGGCTCTGTGATCACCCCAAAGAGGGAAGCCTAGGCCACTGACTGGCAGGCTGCGGTGGGTGGGCAGGGCCTCCCTCTGCGAGGCAATTGATTGTGGGGTTCTCGGACTGCGAGAGGGTGTAGGCTGGGCTGAGGGACCCCGCCCCTCACTGCCACCCACCCTCAGTTCCCCATTCGCCATCGGGTGATTGGAGCCTGCTGACCTGGGGAAGGGACCGAGAGGTTGGCCATTCCCACCCACTCACTGGCTCCGCCCCCATTGTGGGTCACCCTCTGTGTGTGGGGTGACCAGCGTGGCAAGGCCCTTGGCCTGGTGCCACCCACATGCAGCACAACCCACTCCTGGTTTCCTGATTGCCATTGGGCTATCAGAGCCTGCCAGCTGAGGGGAGGGACCAAGAGGTGGTCAGTGTGCCTCATAGTGACTGGTTGAGCAGTGATTCTGGTCGTTCCACCATTAGGGTCAATTTGCATAGTACTCTTTTATTATATAGGAGGATAGAGGCCCAGTGCATGGGTGGGGGCTGGCCAGCCTGCCCTGATGAGGGCCCCAAATTCAGGTGGGGGTCCTCATTGGGGGGAGGGGCCAGCCGGGGTGAGGGACTGTGGTCATTCTGGTCTCTGGTCATTCTGCCATTTCAGTTGCTGGGCTTTTATTATATAGAATATTTTCTTAATTAATACTGAGTTATTTTGATTCAATTTGTTTTTATGTTTGGTTTTGCATTTTGTAAATGTATTTTAGTTTTATTAATGTCTTTGAATTTTTTTTACAATTATGAACAATTATAATCGAAACATGCAACAATTTAAAAATTATTGATATGTTATGAAGCAATTTAAAATTGTATTTAGAAACAATATTCAACAAAAAGGTAGTCTTTGTTTTTGAAATACTAGGTTACATTTGCATTTGTTTAATGGATATAATTTTCTGAGTTAACACCTGGAGAAGTGCTATTCTGCACTGTATCCTTTCTTATGTTGTAAGAGGCCCGATGCACAAAATTCGTGCAATGGGCTTGACCCTCACAGCCCCAGCTTTGTGCGGAAGGTCATCCAGTCTAATTAGCATATTATGCTTTTATTATTATATATACTAATATTGTTTGACATTTGACTCAATAATATCTGATTCAATAATATCTATTTTGATGTGAAATTATATCTCCTGAACTTTAAATGAGGCAGTGTTCAGGAGAGCTCTTATTACCTCACAGAACTTCCTGTTCTACTGTTTTCAAGCAATGGCCAACTATATCAAAGTCTTTTTCCTGTGATTTTTCTGGGTGTTTTTTGTTGTTGTCGTTAACCCTGACCCAAGGATATTTTTCCACTGATTTTTTTTTTAGAGAGAGTAGAAGGGACAGGGAGAGACACAGAGAGAGAAACGTCCATGTGAAAGAGACACATTGATTGGTTGCCTCCCTCATGCACCCTTACTGAGGCCTGCAACCAAGGTATGGGTCCTTGATTAGAACCAAACCCATGACCCTTTAGTTCTCAGGCCAAAGCTCTATCCATTGAGTCAGACTGGTTAGGAATTTTCTGGCTTTTTTATCCTTTCTTACTTTGGTCTAGAGCAGTGATGGCGAACCTTTTGAGCTCGGCATGTCAGCATTTTGAAAAACGCTAACTTAACTCTGGTGCTATGTCACATATAGAAATTTTTTGATATTTGCAACCATAGAAAAACAAAGACATATTTTTTATATTTATTTTATAGATTTAAATGCCATTTAACAAAGAAAAATCAACCAAAAAAAATGAGTTTGTGTGTCACCTCTGACACGCGTGTCATAGGTTCGCCATCACTGGTCTAGAGCCTTCTTTGTTTTCTATCTGTGTTGTCCCTGTCCTACTCAATTTGATTCCACTCCCAGAGGTTTCTTGCTAATATTTAGTCATGTCACAGAATGGAGCCTCTACTGGTAAGGTTTAAACACTCATCACAACTAGATAGATAGAGCCACTTCAGGCCTTGTTACCATAGTCCCATTGCCACTAGTAGTTAGGATAAAACCCCTCCCTGTTTCAACTGTTCTACTCAAGTCAATCCAAGATACTTTCTTCATAAATATTGGTTGTTTATTTTTGATGTCTTATCTCAGATTTGTATAACACTGTTTCTCCTTCAACAGATGTTGAAGCCAGGACACAATCTGTGGGGCTTATTGCAAAAATGAAAATGTGGAGCCTCTTAACTAAAAAATAATAATGAATTTTAAGACAGTGACAGCAGGGCATTAAATCAAGTCTGAGGCATGTGCAAGCAATAGATAACATGTCCATGAAGGAACGTGGCAGACACCATGTAGGTCTCAGGGTTGTTGGTAGCTCGTTCTCATTAACTACTATTGTCATGCATAGGGACATCTATCAATTTCAAAGTTTTCTTTTAAAATTTTCCCAGGAGATTTTGTTTTTCTATCTAGTTGTTTTGTCTTTTTTTAATGTAAAAATTTATCACAGAATGAAAAACTATGTTCCTGTCACTGTTGCCATCTTCTAAAACACCTTTCATTTTTTTTAAAATTTTTAAAATATTCTATTAAGATTTTTGGGGTATATAGTGTACAATAAAATTTTCAGTAACTAAATAGTCACATTTTAATTTTTTATACACCAAAATTTGTATTTTATTTTGTGAAAAAAAATGTCATTCCACTCTTGAAGAATTATCATAGTATCTAAGAGTGGACATAGTTTAGACTAATATACTCCATATCTGTATAACCACACTTTAATAGTTCACATCTCCAGTGGATTATTTAGTATAAAAACACCAAGGTTAGAACAGCATAACCAAATACAAGGTCATTTCTTGCTAATATAATATGTAAATGTAGTTGGTTTGCTCAGCGGCTTAAGAGGATATGGTGAATGGAAACTCTGAAAGGCTGAAGCTGATAGAGGACCTACTATCTCCAAAAAATGTCTCACAAGAGTGCCCTGGAAGCTTATCAAGCCAGAACAACAAAGAACCTGGAAAATTGATTATAAAAAGGCATTTGTTTGGTCAGTTAAGGATATTTACTATATCTGCCATATTCCATTGGCTATAACTCAGTTATGTGGCTAAAACCAAGAAAGCCTAAAAATTTAGTCCAACTGCATGCCCTACAATAAAAGGACAGATTTAATAAATAGTCAAGGTATAAATTTCAAGAGCTGCCAAAATGAATTACCACAAATCGAGTGACTTACAGAATAAATTTATTTTCTCAGTTCTGGAAGCTAGTAGTCTGGAGTCGAGATGAAGGCAGGGCTGTGCTCATTCCCAAGGCTGTAGGGGAAAAAAAATCTTCCTTGTCTCTTAAAGTTTCTGGTGGGTGCTGACAATTCTTGGTGTTCCTTGGTTTGTGGCAGCATAACTCCAATCTCCGCCACTGTCTTCATAATACCTTCTTCTTGGTGGGTCTCTTTGTGTCCCTGTGTTTTGAAATCTCTCCTTTTTGTAAGGACACTAGGCATTGGAATCAGGGTCCATACTAATCCTGTATGATATCATCTTAACTTGATTCAATCTGAAAAATCACTAATTCCAAATAAGGTCATCTGCACAGTTACCAGGGGATAGAAACTCAACATGTCTTTTTGGGAGATAAAATTCAACCCTTGATAGTCAGATAATCTCTACCAAATTCAATAGGGACTTTAATCTTGAAATCCTTTATTATAACCACAATCTCTCTTATATTCAAATAGTGATACCAAAAATATAATTTCAATAATAGCATAAAAATGTTCTTAGATGTGAATATTTTCTTCAATACACTAGAGTTTCAATTTTATCTTTTTATGTAGACTGCATTGTCATATTATACAATCTAGAAGTTATTTTCCTGGCCTATTAATGTCCTGCCAAGAGAATATGAATATTTTCAAAAGTTTAAAAGTAAAGAACAAATCAAAGCAGTATATAATTACTGACAAAATAATGATATTGTTAAATTACATTTTGGCATCACACTTCTGAGTTGAGTATTTTGAGTTTGAGAAAGGAAATTAGTTTTCATATTTTAATAGACAGAGACCAAGATTTAGGTTGGATAGTTGAGAAATAGCATTACTGGAAATGATTCCAGTTGTCATCTGCTTTACCAGGTGATAATTTTTCCTTGTCTGAGAATGGATACTTAACACACCAGACTTCAAGCATGTAGTTTTTACTTACTGTCTAGATTAACCTTTTGTCTTTACTTCCAAAGCAAAATATATCCAGTCTTTTTCTTGGCCATTAGGTCCTTTAGGAGATGATGAAAAACAGCAGTAATTGTGGAGCGTGTACAAGAAGACTTTCTAAGTGACCCATAAATATAGTCAGATTTAAATGAATCAATTTCCAAATTCTTAATTTCTGTATATGTTATACATTATGTCTTAAAATCAATGTGTCACAGAATAGATTAGTGTCCAAGACTTTATGCCAGTTCTTTTCTCAGTTTCCCTTTATACATAAGCATCTCCTATTTTACAAAACAAAAATCCTCAACTATTCTAAATCTCACTGACATGCATTGCACTTGGTGGACAACAAATAAAAACATTGTCATGTTAAAAAAAAAAACACAAAACAAAACAATTTTCATTGATTTGACACATTTCTTTGTATTTCATGTGTTTTTCATTTTTTAGCTTCTAAAAGTCCTTGAGGAGGATGTAATCAAGTTGTAATCTGACAGATACTTTTTAAATAATCATATTTCACTATAAATATTGGCTGGAGTTTGGAAAAGAGTTCAAATAAATATGTAACATTGATATAAGAAAATAACTTCTATTCTTATAGCCTTACTTATTTTAACAAAGATTTATAGCAATTATATATTTGAAAACTAAAAATGAATAATTGCATGAATACTGAAAGCTGTCTCATTCTAATATTTAAAAGCTAATATGTATGGAGTCTAAAATTTTTAAAATATAGAAATAATAAAGCAAACTTGTAAGCTCTGCCTCTCAGGTTGTGGGTTGCAAGTAAGAAACAGGAAGTGTCTACTTTTCATGTTAATTTGGCAGACTGCAGCAACGTTATCAGATCTGGCTTTGTCTTCTATAAAGTTGAGATAATACTTATATTAATTGATATCAGTGAAAACAGCAGAGTAACACGCTCAAAATATCCACCCCTTCATGAAAAGAATGCGGGGGGAAAAAGAAACTGGCAAAAGCTGTAAGCATCAAGTTTTGGGACTCTGGAAACTGAGCTTGAGGGAGGAAAAAGCAAGTTTTGCAGTATTTTTAGCTCACCATAGTCCCATTTCCCACTCCCCAGCTCACTGGTGACCTTTAAAGTAACAGCCTGCATTTCTGGTAACAGAACAGGAAGGGACACAATGAACCTTATTTTCAAAGACTTGTAATTACTTGTTTTGTCCAGTGGCTCCCTGAAAGACTGGCTCAGAAGGATTGCATTTATCTTGCCAAACTAGACAAACCCAGTCCTAAAGCTGCTACTCAGGGAATGTTTGAAGAAAACATGCACAGTAAATTCTCACTTAACATCATTAATAGGCTCTGCGACTATAAGCAAAATGACATATAGCAAAACCAATTGTGCCATAGGCTAATTGATATAAACAAGAGTTATGTTCCAATAATAACTCATCAAAGTTATAACAAAATGATGCTAAATGAAACAATGTTTTTTTTGGGACATGCTACATAGGTAAATGTTTTAGTTAGTTCCATGTGAGGCATTGGATACAAGTTGAAGCAAATAGTACATTAAACAAAAACTTGAGAGGAAAGGCTGGGAAATGAGATGTTTTAGGGAATAAAGGATTTAAAAATCTTTGACAAATCCTTGGGCATTTATAAGGTCAGGAATGTGAGCATCCTTAGGACAGACCTGAAGAAGCCCTGATATCTTAACTCTCGCTGACCTTGAAGCTATGTTGAAGTATCCATCTTATATAAAAACTAGAGGCCCGTTGCACTAAGAGATTCATGCAATAGGCCTTCCCTTCCCCTAGCTGCCGGCACCAGTTTTCCTCTGGCACCCGGGACCAAGGCCTTCGCTCCAGACGTTGCCTTCAGTCTTTGCGGCTCCGGATGGAGCCTTCAGTCAGCTGCCGGCACCAGTTTTCCTCTCGCACCCGGGACCAAGGCCTTCTTTCCAGACATTTCCTTCAGTCTTCGCAGCTCCGGATGGAGCCTTCAGTTTTTGCTCCACTGCTTCGCCCTTACATATGCAAATTAACCACCATCTTTGTTGGGTTAATTTGCATACTCTCCTGATTGGCTGGTGAGTGTAGTGGAGGGATGGTTAATTTACATGTTTGTCTATTATTAGGTAAGATGGTAAGATAGAGGCCTGGTGCACGGGTGGGGGCCAGCTGGTTTGCCCTGAAGGGTGTCCTGGATCAGGGTGGGGGTCCCGCTGGGGTTCCTGGCCAGCCTGGGTGAGGGGCTGAGGGCCATTTTCAGGATGGCCACAGCCACGGGCTGGAAGCAGGTATCTGGGATTTATTTATCTTCTATAATTGAAACTTTGTAGCCTTCAGTGGAGCCCAAGGCTGGCAGGGCAGGCGGGAAGCTTGCCTTCCTCCATCACCAGGGCAACCCAAGCCTCCTGCTCGCTCCAGCTCTGTGGCTGCTGCCATCTTAGTTGGGTTCATTTGCATATTTGCTCCTGATTGGTGGGTGGGTGTGGCTTGTGGGCATGGCTTGTGGGTGTAGTGGAGGTATGGTTAATTTGCTTGGTTCTCTTTTATTAGATTAGATGTTTCTTTCTCTCTCCCTCTCCCTTCCTCATAAATATATGAAATGCACCTTAAAATAGTGACATAGTTGGGGAAAGATTGGTGAGAGAAAAGCACTCAGGAGACATTCATCTTTGTTTCTGTTGAGACAGGAAAGGAAAAAAACACCTCTTTTTACAGAATTATTTTTTTTTTGCTGCCATAATCATATTTACTTCAATATTTTTTGGGTATTGATTTCCTGGTGAAGGTGAATAAATAGGGAAGCTTCCTCCATGTTTCTTTGCCCAGAATTTGAAAGGCATTTTTCTCTGGGCCCGTGCATAATAATAATAAAGTGTGACTCCATTTCTCTAAGCATTGCTTGGTTTTCTCTGGTCTTCTGTAACAATGTAAAAGCAAGAATTGAAGGATAGACCTGTAATCTGTTTGGCTATATGGTGAAGGCATAGTACACATAGAACCACTCTGCAAAGACTGGGAAATATTTTTATTCCAAGCATTTAAGGTAATTTCTTTCCCATTAATAAATGGCTTCAAACAAATGGAAGCAAGAATTCTCTTGCTTCAAAAAGTATAGACTTTACAAAATTAGTTCAAAAAATCACTAAACAAATAAACAATAACTAAAACATCAAGAGTGAGAATCTGATTTTGAGAGTATCCACATGATAATATTCAAAATGGAAAGTTTTCCAAAAAGTAAAAGGCATGAGAGAAATAAGAAAGGATGGCCTGGACACCAGGGGAAAAAAATCAAGAGGAACGAAATTGTCCCTGAGGAATCACAGCTGTTACATGTACTTCGCAAAAACTTGAACTTAGCTATTTTAAATATGTTCAAAGAGCTGGAGAAAACCATGTCTCAAAAAGTAAGGGAATACATGTCTTACCAAATTCTGAAATATAAATAATTATATCTTAACAAATAGAGAGTATTACTAAAGAAATAGAAATTATAAAAAATAGAAATTCTGGCCCTGACCAGGTGACTCAATTGGGTGGAACATAATCCCCTTCACCAAAAGGTTGCAGGTTCAATTCCCAGTTAGGGCACATACCTAGGTTGCAGGTTCAATCCCTGGTCAGGATGCACCCAAAAGATGTTTCTCTCTCATATCCATGTCTCTCTCTCTTTTGCCCTTGCTCTCTCTCTCTCCTCCTTTTCCTCTCTCTCTAAAAAATTCAATGAAAACATATCCTTGGGTGAAGATTAAAAAAAAACATGAAGAAATTCTGGAGTTTAAAAGTATAAAAATTAAAATGAAAAACAAATGACTAAAGAAACTCAATTACAGAGTTGAGCAGATTAGGGCAGAAGAATTAGTTAACTTGAAAACAGGTCAATCAAGATTATCAAGTCAGAGGAAAAAATAATTAAGAAAAATAAACAGACTCTAAGGGACCTATGGATTATCAATAAAGCTACCAATATATGAAAAAGGGATATTTGAGCCCTAGCCGGTTTGGCTCGGTGGATAGAGCGTCGGCCTGCAGACTAAAGGGTCCCAGGTTCGATTCCAGTCAAGGGCACATGCTTGGGTTGTGGGCTCGATCCCCAGTGGAGGGCATGCAAGAGGCAGCTAATCAATGACTCTCTCTCATCATTGATGTTTCTATCTCTCTCTCCCTCTTTCTTCTTCTCTGAAATTAATAAAAATATGTTAAAAAAAGAAAAAAGGATATTTGAAGACTTGTCTACTGTAAACTCCCAAATTCGATAAAAAACTTCAATATATCAGATCCTCATGAGATCCTGATCAGATTCTGATCAGTTCCTAACCAGAACTTGGCCAGAGATCGTGGCTGGAGATCCTGGCTAGGCTGCTGATCAACTGAAGGCTGTCTCCGTGTCATTCCTTCTTCGCCGACTCCGTCCACACCTTTGGGGACCCCTGGACCTGCTGGGGT
>NW_005360641.1:700622-703876 GCF_000412655.1 Myotis brandtii
AAGAAAGAAAGAAAGAAAGAAAGAAAGAAAGAAAGAGAGGAAGAAAGAAAGAAGAGAGGAAGGGAGGAAGGGAGGAAGGGAGGAAGGGAGAGAGAAAATAAAATAAAAACAACACAGTGTTAACTGTAACTTTATCTGGCTAAATTATTCATCAAAAATGAACCAGATAATTTAATTTCCTTCGAGTGTGGGTGGAATTTGTGAACACAATATTATTCCTTTAATAGGTTATACTACTGTATGTGGTACAATTGACTTTAATAAAGGAAGATATCTGGGGGAACCTATGCTAATCACATGGCTGTTTAAGAGCACATACTTTTCTCCAGGTGGTTGCAGAAGAGTCATCAGAGAGATTCAAAGCATGAGTGAGATATGATGAGTAGTATGTTCTATATTACTGCAGTGGCGAAGGTCCTATGGCTAGGCCTGACCACAGCTTCTCGAAGCTGAGAGTGTTTCCCAGCCAACAGCTAGCCACAAATGAGTACCATAGTTCTACTCTTACAAGGAGTTGAGTTCTTCCAACAACCCCAATGAGCTTATAAGTGGATCTTTCCAGGCTAGAGCTGGCCAATGATTGATTACACTGCCAGGCAACATTTGATTTCAGTATTATGATTGCCTGAGCAGAGGACCCAGCTAACGAATACCAGACTCCTAACACAGGAAAATGTGAGCTAATTTTGTGGTATTTATTACACAATGATAGAAAATTAGTACATGCTGTTTTACACCTTCTTGTGTTTGATTAGGACATTGTAATTGATGACATCATTAGCTCACTGTGTTCCATGACATGTTCCTCATGTGATGCTCTGATGCAAGCGTGGACAAAAGACACTCCTTGGTTCTTACCAAAGCTGAAACTTCCTGGACATTTAATACTTTTTCTTCTTTAATTTTTTTTTAACTCTAGAGAGGGGATTTAAAAAAATCAATTTAAGTTTGTAAATAGGTAATACATATTTAAGGGTCACAAATCAATGTGCGTAACATGATGTACAGTGAAAACTTACCTAGCTGCTGATACCATTAAGAGCACTGTTTTAAACTGTTCCCCTCCTCAGGCAACCACTACAATTAATATATTAATGTTCTTCTAGATATATTTAAAAATACATATTTTGTTGCAAATATTCTTAATCATTACCACTATTCATTTTCCTCATCTTAAATAATACTAGAATTTTTAGTTGGACACATGACTATAAGGATAAAACTCCACAGGTTCCTTTACACCTAGGTGTGGCCAGGTAGGCTGTAAAGGTAAAGACCATGTGACAGCACATGCCTTTTGGCTCTTTTGTTTCTCCATTTTGCTGCCTATAAAGTGGATAGCAGACCAGATTGGAAGACAAGGCCATGATCTAAGCATGGCGCCTAGTGATTGGAAGTAACCTGGCTCCTGAGCATATGATGGAGCACAGCTTTCATTCCAGTCCTTTCTGTCTGCACCTGGAAGTCAGCAGAGAAAAACAAACCTATCTTAAAAAAAAAAATTCCAGAACAGGAAAATCCATAGGGACAGAAAATATATTACTGCTTGCCAGAAAAATAGGTGAGAGGAGAATTGGGAAGTTTAGGTATGTCTCTCTGAGGTAAGAATAATTGTTCTAGCTGAAACCGGTTTGGCTCAGTGGATAGAGCGTCGGCCTGCAGACTGAAAGGGAGAGGGGATTTAAAAAAATCAATTTAAGTTTGTAAATAGGTAATACATATTTACGGGTCACAAATCAATGTGTGCAACATGATGTACAGTGAAAACTTACCTAGCTGCTGATACCATTAAGAGCACTGTTTTAAACTGTTCCCCTCCTCAGGCAACCACTACAATTAATATATTAATGTTCTTCTAGATATATTTAAAAATACATATTTGTGGCAAATATTCTTAATCATTACCACTATTCATTCTCCCCATCTTAAATAATACTAGAATTTTTAGTTGGACGCATGACTACAAGGATAAAACTCCACAGGTTCCTTTACACCTAGGTGTGGCCAGGTAGGCTGTAAAGGTAAAGATCATGTGACAGCACACGCCTTTGGGCTCTTCTGTTTCTCCATCTTGCTGCTTGTGAAGTGGATAGCAGACCAGACTGGAAGACAAGGCCATGATCTAAGCATGGCGCCTAGTGATTGGAGGTAACCTGACTCCTGAGCATATGATGGCGCACAGCTTTCATTCCAGTCCTTTCTGTCTGTACCTGGATGTCAGCAGAGAAAAACAAACCTAGGAGATGTGCAGGAGGCAGCTGATCGATGTTTCTCTCTCATCGATGTTTCTAACTCTCTATCTCT
Organism: Myotis brandtii; assembly: GCF_000412655.1. Lineage (NCBI taxonomy): Eukaryota > Metazoa > Chordata > Mammalia > Chiroptera > Vespertilionidae > Myotis > Myotis brandtii. The sequence continues at coordinate 702,927 of NW_005360641.1, forward strand.
CTCCCTTCCTCTCTGTAAAAAATCAATAAAATATATTTAAAAAAAAAGAATAATTGTTCTAGAATTAAATAGTAGTTATGAATACACAAGATTATGAGTATGCTAAAAACAATGAATCAGATATTTAAATGGTTAAAATGGTATATTCTATGTTATGTAAATTTTGTTTAAATAAAAAAATTCAAAACAAATAGTATTAACTTTCTCACCTATATCCAATGTTTGCGTGATGTGTATGCAAAGATAGTGCACCAAAATCACCTAATAAGATAATCATTAATTTCTAATATAACATATCTTTTTTTTAAAGACTTGGCTCTTTCTTAAAACACATTTTTATTGATTTCAGAGAGGAAGGGAGAGGAAAGAGAGATCAGTGATGAGAAAGAATCTTTGATCCAGCTGCCCCTGCTCATCCCACACTGAGGATCAAGCCCACAACCTGGGCATGTGCCCTGACCAGAAATTGAACCATGACCTCCTGGCTCATAGGTTGACACTCAACCACGAGGCTAATAAAACATATCTTAACCATTGCAGATCTAATACCTGAGGAATTTTCTGTAGATGTCCAGATATTTGTGGTGGAGACCGTTTCCTCCTTTTCATACCTCTCTTTCTTCCTTAATTTAGGGAAATTCATGGAAGGGGAGGAAAAAGTGGGAGACACCTGATGCCATTAGATTCTTTACTCACTGGAGAAAAAAAGGACTTACTTGTATGTGCCAGGAAATATTTTAGGATATTGGCATGCACCAATGAGCAGGCATATATCCTTATCCTAAATGATCTTTTATTATAGTAAATAAAGAAAAACAATCCTATCTAATAAAAGACAAAAAGGGTAATTAACTGTAACTCCGCTACGCTTCCCATTGGCTAATCAGTGAGATATGCAAATTAACTGTCAACAAAGATGGCGGCCAGCAGCCACGCAGCTGAAGCGAACA
>NW_005360641.1:705655-716723 GCF_000412655.1 Myotis brandtii
GGGAGGGGGGCCCGGGCCGGCCGGGGGGCCCCCCCCCCCAGTGCACAAATTTTTGTGCACCAGGCCTCTAGCCCTATATAATAAAAGGGTAATATGCAAATTGACCCTAACAGTGAAATGACCAGAATGACTGCTTGACCAGTCACTATGAAGAGCACTGAATACCTCTTGGTCCCTTTCCCTAGCCTGCAGGCTCCAATCAGCCCATGGTGAATGGGGAACCAGGCATGGGTGACAGGGGACATGGGTGGCTCCAGGTCAAGGCCTCTGCCCCACCAGTTGCCCCAAACACAGAGGGCAATCCACAGCAGGGGTGGGACCGGCGAGTGGGTGGGAACAGCCGAGCTCTCGGTCCCTTCCCCCGGCCATCAGGCTCCGATAGCCCAATGGCGAACAGGGAACCAGGGGTGGGTGGTGGCAGGGGGCGGGGCCAGCGGCAGGCAGCCAGGGAAGATGGCCCTGATCATAGGCCAGGCCTAGGGACCATACCCACACACAGATTTTGTGCGCCAGACCTCTAGTAAATGATAAGAAATCATATGAGGTGTTATAAGCTGATCATTGCTATGAAGTAAAAGGGGAAATAAAATATGTTAATGGGAATTGGGACAACTTGGCTAGTGAATAAGAGACATGAAAGAAGCATGGAGTTTCGGACTTCTGTTTCTGGATAACATGCTAAGGATTACTCAGATGAGCTGGAAAAATTTCCTTTTCAGGGAAGGAAAAGCTTATGCTGCCTTCCTAGGATCCTTGGTCATAATCATGGACACTAATGCCTAAATCTTAGTATGTATCAAGTTGGAAATCCTGATGCCAGTATAGACTCTTCACTCTCTTTCCACTCAAATGTTTACCACACCCTCTAGTTTATGTGTATACTAGTAAATATCTCTTTTGTCTTTGGCTTTACTGCCTCTGTCAGCTACTGAAGTTTTGCAAGAGCATCTTAATATGCTTTCCTTACTCTCTTCTCATCGCTTTTGTTTGCCAGACTACCTTCTAGTCAGAGTGAATAAAAACACAATTTTGATCTGAATGTCTCTTTCCATTCATTTTAAAAGCAGTCAGTAGCTCTAAATTGCTCAGACTGTTTTAAAAGGCTTTACAAGGCACCCGTGGCTCTGCTTCACTTCTGGTCACAACCCATTTCACACCTTTCTCTCTCACATTTTTATTATAGTAAATAAAGAAAAACAATCCTATATAATAAAAGGGTAATATGTAAATTGACCCTAACAGTGGAGTGACCAGAATGACTGCTTGACCAGTCATTATGAGGAGCACTGACTACCTCTTGGTCCCTTTCCCAGGCCTGCAGGCTCCGATCGGCCAATGGCAAATGGGAAACCAGGCATGGGTGGCAGGGGACACAGATGGCTCCAGGCCAAGGCCCCTGCCCCACCAGTTGCCCCACACACAGAGGGCAACCCGCAGCAGGGGCGGGGCCTGTGAGTGGGCGGGAACAGCCAACCTCTCAGTCCCTTCCCCTGTCCGTCGGGCACCCATCACCCAATAGCGAATGGTGGATGGCAGTGGGTAGCGGGGCTGGCTGCAGGCAGCTGGGGAAGATGGCCCTGATTACAGGCCAGACCTAGGGACTGTACCCAGGACTCTAGTGTCAAATATTGTCATATGAGGAGAAGAAAAGATGGTGGCATAAGTAAATGCCTGTACTCGCCACCTCCCACAATCACATCAAAATTACAACTAAAATACAGAAAACCATCATTCAAAACTGCCTGAAAGCTAGCTGAATGGAAGTCCTACAACTAGAGAAGTAAGAATAAAGCACCATGAGACTGGTAAGAGGGACAGAGTCACGGAACAGGCTGGACTGGCACCCACCTGTGCTGCTTTTTTAATCAGGAGGGAGATCATCTTTGCAGAGGCCACCCATGAGGATCAAGGGATCCCACCCCCACACCAGATGCCCACCCCAGGCTTCCAAAGCTGGGAAAAGACATACCCATAACTATGGGCTGTAAAAATGAGTGGGGATTGGGGCTCAGTTACACGGAGGCTGCTGGAGACCCAGGTTTTGCTTTTAAAGGATCAGTGCACAAACTGAACTTACAAGGTCCCACATCCTCTGAGCTCCAGCACCAGGCAGCTCTGGGGAACCCAGACACATATGAGGAGGATCAGGATTGTGTGATATCAGGGCAGAAACTCAGGGATGGTTTTCTCCCAAATGGGCTGCTCACAGGGATCATTGTTCCTATGCTGAGACCCTTCCTGGTCACAGGGCTTACTGGCAGCCATATCTGTTTACCTTACCTTGGGGATTCCCTGAGACCTGACCCCATCCAATTTTCAGCCCTACCCAAGCTGCTTGCAGATGCTTTTCCATATGAATGGCCTATCCTGGCTCAGGCTTCAGACTTTGCTAAAATTCTGTAATTCTCTTTCTTTGTATTGTCTTTATCTGGTTTTGGGATTAGGATAATGCTGGCTTCATAGGAAGAGCTTGGAAGTGTTCCTTCCTCTTGAATTTTTTGGAATAGTCTGTCCCTGGTATTTCTTATTAATTGCATTCCTTCAGGTTTTCCCTGCAAATCACTTAAGTTACAATCATTTCAAGTGCTTTAAAAATTCAGATTCCTGTGTCCCACTTAGGAGCTATTGAATCAGAATCTCTGGAGAAGATGGAGGACCAAGCATCAGTATTATTCAGGAAATATATTATTGTATTGATTAACTGACTTCTCTGCCCACACTTCATCCAAAATTTAAGGATTTACTAATATTCTAGAATCTGAGAGCTCATTGTGTAATGCAAATGCACAGTTGGGTGTTGCTTCTTGATGGATATTATATAAATAAAATCACATTGCATGCATAACTTGGCAAAATGCCTTTCTCACCCAATTATATGTTTGTAAGATTCATCTGTGTTACATGTAGCTATTGTTCATTAATTTTGTTATAGCATATTTAATCACTATGAATATTTCCCAATTCATTCTAATATTTCTCAACATGTGTGTTGTTTCTCCTTTTTAGATGTTATGAAACTGTCTGTCATCAATGTATTGAATAAATATATTCTAAATTTCAAGATATATGTGTATGTGGTTCTCTAGTTATATACCCAGGAGTGGAATTGCCGACCCATAAAAATATGCCTATATTCAAAGGTTTTTCCAAAGTGGATGAAGAGATCTATACTACAGACTACAATGAGTACAATAACTCATTGGTTTTTGCATTTCCATGAGAGCTGCTGTTAGCAGTTATACATTTTCAGTATTGTAGATTTGTAGTAGAATTGCAGTATGGTTTTTAACAGGTTGAGATATAATTCACATACCATAAAAATAGCCCCTTAAAATATACAATTTAATAATTTTAAAAGATTTGTACAAGTACAAATTTGTACAACTACAATTGTAGAACATTTTTTATCACCTCAAAAAGAAACTAAGCACCCTTTAGCAATCACACCACAACACCACTACACTTTATTTGATTTCACACATCTATTTCCATTTCTTTAGTCAGTAAGGAATTATCTGACAATTTAAAACAATATATTTGCCTCCATAGTGTAAAAGGTAGAATTATATATAACTATGCATTTAATTTCTATTTAAATTCTACCGTCCAGAATGTTTAAAGATGCTCAAGTGTTCCATTTATCTCTATCCCATCATTACTAAACAGAAAGTCCATTAACAGATATGATAAAATTTGCCTGCCTCACTTTTTCCTTAGTCTTTTTTTGGTTTTATTTGTCTAAAGAGATAAAGGTAAATAAATAAAAAATAAAAAGGGAGGAAAAAAGGAAGGAAGATAGAAATAAAGGAAGGAAGAAAAGAAGAAAGAGGAAGAAGGAGGGAGGGAGGAAAGAAAAGAGAAAATGATTCTCTCTACTCATGTCTTCTAAACACCAGTATCCCCTTTGCCCCCTATATTATTATGAAAATATTCAATAAATTCTTTATGTTTTATAAAAATGAGCTATTTACATAGGTAATATATAAGGAAATACTTGACAGCCCCCCCATAAGAAGTTAAATGGTGATATCTTATGTATAATGTAACTTTTTTTCTTATTCAAAAATTTTTATTTATTAATATTTTTTCTTTTTATTAAATTAAATTTATTGAGGTGACATTATTTAATAAGATTATATGTTTCAAGTGTACAATTCTATGATACATCATCTATTTATTACATGTGTGCCTACCACCCAAAGTCAAATCTTCTGTCACCATATATTTGACCCCATTTACTTTCTAATACCTTCCCCACCTCCTTCCCTCTGGTAACCATTTATTGCTAACTGTGTCTCTGACTTTTTGTTTGTTTTTCATATTTGTTCATTTAGTTGCTTTCAATTTTATATCCCACATATGAGTGAAATCATATGGTTCTTTACTTTTTCTGTCTGTTTTTTTTTGCTTAGACTACTATATTTAATCCATCCATGTTGTTGCAAATGATAACATTTCATTTTTTCTTGTGGCTAAGAAGTATTGCACCATTAATAAGTACTACCTACTCTATTTAATCCATCCATGTTGTTGCAAATGACAACATTTCATTTTTTTTGTGGCTAAGAAGTATTGCACCATTAATAAGTACTACATCATACTAAACTGAGATACCACCTCACAACTGTTAGAATGGCTGTTATCACCAAGACAAGTAATAACAAATGTTGGAGAGGTTGTGGAGAAAAAGGAACTCTTATTCACTGCTGGAGGGAATGTAAACTGGTACAGCCATTATGGAAAACAGTATTGGGGCTCCCCAAATATTAAGAATAGAGTTATCATATGACCAAGCAACCCTATTCTGGTTATCTACCCAAAATTTGAAAACATTTATTCACAAAGATATATGCAACCCTATGTTCACTGAAGAATTATTCACAGTGCTAAGACGCGGAAGCAACCGAAGGCTTACTTTTGAAAACATTAAAATGTTATACATTGAAACTAGATAAAAATTTGTAAAAATTAATACTTCTGTGGCAGTTTCCAGATAATTATAGAGAATTGAAGGATATTTTCTCAATCCCTTGCTTCCTTTAAGCCTGTTTTTTTTTAAGTTTCTGTTACTAATTTAACAGTTATGAAGTCTCTTGACTTTAAATGTCCCTGCACACCCATGATCTTTATACAGACAGAAGTAAAATAAAGGCTCAGGTGTTTTTTCCAATGCTTGATCTATTAAAGACCAGCAATAAGTGTCAAAAATTAGTTCACATTATTCCAATCTACTCTTTGTATGATTGATTGTTTTTGCATTGAATACATTTATATCCCTTAGTCAGCATTAAAAGAAAAATTTACCTCCCCTTTAACATCTTAATTAAGATATAAAATTGGCCCACCCTTTTACATCTTAATTAAAAATTTTGTAGATTTTGAAAAATGCATTAAGTGCTATAGGTGGAAGAAGAGGGAGCCCATATGGATTTCTTTTTAAAATTTTTTTATTGTTTACACTATTACAGATGTCTCAATTATGCCCCACCTTTGCCCACCTCCACCCAGCCCGGGCCACCACCACCCCTTCCCTCTGCCCATTACCACACCATTGTCTGTGTCTATGGGTTCTGCATATATGTTCTTTGGCTAATCCCTTCACTTCTTAAATCCAGTCCCCCTCTCTCCTCCCCTCTGACAGCTGTCAGTCTGTTCCATGTATGCATGCCTCTGTTTCTATTTTGTTGATCAGTTTATTTTGTTCATTAGATTCCACATATAAGTGAGATAATTTTTCTTTCTCTGACTGGCTTATTTCACTCTGCATAATACTCTCCAGGTCTATACATGCTGTCACAAAAAGCAAGAGTTCCTTCTTTTTTTCACATCTGCCCATGTGTATTTCTAAAACATAAATGATTAAGTCATTTTTTCTAGGGGAACTATATGGCCATGTTACAAATAAACTACAAAATCACATGTTTACTGTCCTTGCTTGTTCAAGAATGTAAGTTTCTGAACTAAAGTTTCATGCAATGTACTAAGCTACTACTGTATTATTTGCATTATTATAACTACATCACATGTCTTAGTATCACAATTATGTCCATGGTTTTAATAGAATGTATTTGTATCTTTGTCATCCTGCATGTGTTCAGAATCTAAGTACATTTAGGAGGCAATGGTGTCTCCTCCCTGTCATTTTTCTGTGATTAATTCCTATCTCTCCTATAGAAGCTATGATTGCTCTCACACATGCTTCCTTTATTATTTTCTGATATGCATTTCATTTTATCTGTCTACAGTGCACTAAAAGCCTTTTTTATCTGTTATGGTGATAAAAATAGTTTAACTCAATATTATCTCCATTTAACAAACACATAAGCATATGTAGGCACTATCAGTTCACCAAAGTACATTTATAAAAGATAGCTTCTATTTCACCCAAGTGTCCTTTAAACCTAGAATTAATACCTTAATATTTGTTTAATATTTTAAGAGAGGGGCTTAGATAAGATTCAAATGTCTAGGAAATATCTATATTTAAAGAGCCAAGGTCCGTAACGTCCAAAACGACTGAAGGGACGACCGAATGCCAGCCTGCGTGTGCAGAAAGCTAGGGTGGGCGGGGACTGGTGAGTGGGCTGAACTGCTGACCTCTCAGAGAGAGAGAGAGAGGCGTGGCTGCTGGTGAGGCCCAGAGAGAGAAGCAGGGTCTGATCCACAGCCTCCGTAGCAGCTGGTGATCATCCCTTGCTGCTCTGATCAGGCCCGGAGAGAGACCTGGAGATGCTGACTGGCATATAAACCAACCAATCAGAACCAAATCTGGGTACAGTGCCAGGAGCCAATGGCTGCCTAGGAGGCAGAGCTTTTGATGCTGATTGGCATAGAAACCGACCAATCAGAAAATGGCTGCCTAGGAGGTGGAGCTTTTGATGCTGACTGACATAGAAACCGACCAATCAGAACCAAATCTGGGTGAACTGCGAGGAGCCAATGGCTGCCTAGGAGGCGGAACTTTTGATGCTTACTGACATAGAAACTGACCAATCAGAAACTAATCTGGGTGAACTGTGTGGGTGGGGTTGAGGAGGGGTTTTAAAGGCAATAGCTGTTTGGTGTAAGGTCTAAGAAAGTGCTTCAATTTCTTAATGACCAGTTTGGCAGTATAGTGCATAAGGCTGGCTATCAGTCCATATATAGGGATTATGTATTTTTGTCTGCCAAGAGCATCTCCTTCTACTGAAAAAGGTCCCTCCCCCAATTTAAGCAATCCTATCCTATATAATCTATCTATACTAATAAAATGGTAATATGCTGATTAGACCAGGTTAACTGGCTATCTTCCAGACGTCTGACTTCCTTCCGGACAAAGTTATGATGGTGAAGGCCAAGGCAGAGGCAGTTAGGGATGATCAGGCTGGCAGGGGGTTAGGGGCAGTTGGGGGCGAGATCAGGCTGGCCGGGGAGAGCAGTTAGGGATGATCAGGCAGGCAGGCAGAGGCAGTTAATGGCGATCAGGCAGGCAGGCAGAGGGGTTAGGAGCAATCAGGCAGGCAGGCAGAGGCAGTTAGGGATGATCAGGCAGGCAGGCAGGTGAGTGGTTAGGAGCCAGTGGTCCCAGATTGCAAGAGAGATGTCTGATTGGAGAGGGTGCAGGCTGGGCTGAGGGAACCGCCCCCATCCCCGTGCACGAATTTTGTGCACTGGGTCTACTAGTTACTAGATAAAAGTCAAATGAACATTGCTAATGGTTCCATCTATGTTTAAGTCTATTTTAAACACAAAATCTCCAAAAAGAAAGAATAGTTTCTCCATTTATTTTTTTCAGTCCCAGAAAAATAAATACTTCACAGGAAAATAAAAATGAAATTGATACATTATTCTCTGTCTGACCTATGGTTATTTTCTAACTATCTTTCTATTTTAAAGAATATATCACAGAAGTATTGAATTGGAAGTATTGTTTGACTTAACCCATGAGGAAACAAAAACAACATATGAGTAAAAATTAAACTCAGTATTTACTCAAAGTAAGACTAAAAGATGTATTCATATAATAGTTATTATTTTCTCAAAGAAAGTAAAATTAAAGATATAAAATTAAAGGTAAAATAGCCCATTTTTTTTAAAGATAAAGAAGTAAGATTTCATATTAGGCCATATATCAATTTTCACATTGAAACTGATATATCATTCAAATAACTAATAAATATTTATTGGGTTTCCTCACTGTGTCTAGCACCATGGGAAGCTACAGATATGCTAGGATATAATTTCTGAAATCATCTTCTAATAGTATTTTATATCTTGTAATTTTACTATTAAATTGTTTAATGCAATCCCATCTGCACAATACAATGGATGCATGTACTCTATTTAAATATTATTATGAGATATTTATTGGCAATAAGCAAATCTTTGATATTACGTAAAGAAAAATATTTCTAAAAGCAAAGTTACACTATCTAGCATAGTTGGAAATTTGGTTTCAGTTAATTGTGTGGTTCAAGAAATAGTTTTAATTTGTCCCATTGGGATTCAGTGATTCAAGACCATACATTCTTGATGGACACAAAGCATAAAGCCATGTCACTTGTATGTTGTTTTCTCTGGTAACCCCTTTGTATTGGTTTAACCTTAATTTGTTAAAATCAGACCATAGTTATGCTGATTTGAAATTGGCATTTACAGATTAAATAAGATTGTGGTGAAAATAAATTACAATAGAAAAATACTCTATTCTTTTTCACAGTTTGATATTGTTCAGATAAAAATTCATTTTATTAGGTGGTAATATTTAAAAATATTATTTTAATAAAATAGATGATTGGCTCTTTTGCAATCATGTATTCATGATGTTTTTTGTATTCCCACTAATTCATAAAATGAGAAAATAAATTCTAATTTCAAGTAAAATATGTACTTTCTATAATATACGTAGCATCTATTTAGGTTTGTCAATTATTATAAGATGTTTATATTTAGGTTTCTGTTCACAATTTCTAAAAAATAAAGGTCTCATCCCATATTATATAAAACATTCTATATTTTATGATATTTTCAACTAAGGAACTAGAAGGACTATAAATATATAATTATAGTGATATCTCTTGTGTCAAATAGATAAGTGGGGATCAAAATGATTATTTCTATTCCATAGCTAACAGAGATATAAATGTAATCAATTATTTGGGAATGCACAATCATAGGAAGATTAGTATATAATACCATCCTATCATTTTTCACATCAATGCTTGTTTTTAATACATCCTACATAAAATAGTTTTAATACTGTACATCATATCAAGGACACTTCACTCTGTCTACACATTCCACTTTAGCTTTGATGCTATATATAAATACCTTTTTCTTTCTACTATTTTCAGTATAAATCAGTGATATTATTTCTACCAATTGAATATGAACTGACCATTTGATAAAGTCAACTGATAAGTCAACTTAATAAGACTAATGTAAGAATTAGTTAGCAAGTATTTTCTAATGGTCACATAGCTAATAATACAATTAGTTTTTGTTGTTGTTGACAGCATTTTAAAGGGCTTAAGCTCAAATACATAAGTGATTTAAACTAAAATATTTAAATATATACTCTGGAAATCTAAATAAGTAGCTTCAAGGCTAATTTAATTTCCTATTACATAAAACGTCTGATATAAGTAAGCTTTGGGATCACAATAGTTTTCTCTTTTAACCTCTCCAGGAATAAAATAAGGGTCAAGCTTCCAAAAGAGCCAATGAATGCTATTTATGAAAAGTAGTAATACCTTACAGGAAGAAGTAAGGATTATCATAATAATAAAAGGACAGAGGCGTCATGACCAAAATGACCAAACAACCAGTCACCATGAAGTGGCATTGACCACCTCTCGGTCACTCCCCCAAGCCCGCAGGCTCCCATCGCTGGTTGGCCAACAGGGAACCATGGGGAACCAGGCTGGGTGACAGTGGAGCGGGACTGGGGACTGGCGAGTGGGCGCAAGGCAAACCTCCTGATCCCCCCCACCCCTAGCCGGCAGGCTCCAATTTATCCTCAATTTCTTCTAAAAGGAACGTGGCACCTTCACTGCGCAGCCTCCTGAAACGTGGACTCACCGCTGTGAGAGGCTCCAGGATGGAACTTCAACAAGGACTTCAGCGCCTGGCCTGCAGCAACCCTCAGCCTTCACTGCTGGTAGGTGGACGAAAAGCATCAGCTTTAAAGCACAAACACCTTCCTATGGAAAAACTGCCAATTCCCTACTCCACAGCTGCTTCCCTGTCTGCAAGACACTGCTCATGCTCCTCCCTGTGGGATTGGTGGGGCCAGAGCCTGAATTGAGCGGTTCCACAATAGGGGAATGAGGGAGGAGCCTAGCCAGGCAGCTGGGCCAGTGCAGGGATGGATGGAGGGAGGGCGGGGCAGGAGCAAGGGGTCAGCCCTGGTTTCCTGTACCTCCTCACACAGGCATAGCCTTTCCTGGTGTTATGATAAAAGGAGTTGTGTTTTTCTAACTCTGTCTGGGTAAAGGAAACAAGTGTCTGTTGACTTCCAATCTTACTCTCCCAGCCCCCAGTTAATCCCTCTGGATGCATCATATCCAACCTCCAAAGGGGCAGGTTCAACCTTAGTTAAGGAAACTAATCAATAAACACATGTGTCTCATGCCTCAGTGTCAACTCCCACAGAAATCTCTGGGTAATGACTCAGATTGTATATCTAAGGGTATATTTTCTTCTGTTTTCGTGTTTAATTCAACCCCAGGAATCAAATAATACAATAAAGAATAAATGAGTTCAGAGGGCTCAACATTATATTCCCAGGGCCTTTGGTCCCACACAAACCGCAGAGCTCAGTTATCCTGAGATGAAAGGAAAGGAAAGAGAAACGTGAAAGGTTTCCCAGCTCAGTCACAGAGACATCTCATAGCCACATACTCAGGACACGACATTAACTTATGGGTGGAAAGGACACAAAAGGAATAGAAGATGGAGCCATTTCCCTTCAGATTCAAACCAAGTTAACGAGGCAGAAGAAACACTGGACGCCATGGAAGAATAAGATGAAACGGTCCAGTAGGGAGTGTCACACACCTCACAGGGACAGCACCTGGGGCTCCGGACA
>NW_005360641.1:717241-740417 GCF_000412655.1 Myotis brandtii
CAATCAATGGCCTTGTGGGAATATATGCATCACCCCTGGGGTGGTGAGGGCCTGGAGGGGGTGGTAGGCTGGCAAAGGTTAATGGGGGGAAAGGGGAGCTATGTAAACCTTTCAACAATAAAGATTTAATACAAAGAGTAAAAAATAAAAGAAAAAAAGTAAAAGAAAAGAAAATAAAAGCCAAGAATAACTGCCCTGGCCAGGTGGCTCCGTTGGTTGGAGCTTCGTCCTGTACATTGAAAGGTTGTGGGTTTGAACCTGGGTCGGGGTGTGTGCAGGAGGCCATTGAGCAAGTGGTGCCTGGAGGAGGAAGGCTCTTCAGACTTAAACACAGTCCAGGCCTCGCCAATGATCCAAGGCCCATCCTCTGCTGAGTGAGACTGGACCTCCCAGTTTCTTGTCAAGTCCCTGGTCTCTGAGTCATAAGGCTGTTTCCCCATGTTCCCCAGAATGCACACTGCTCAGTAACCATCTATACTAATAAAAAGGTAATATGCTAATTAGACCAGATGTCCCTCCGGACAAAGCCATGGTGGGGAGGCGGTGCAAGGCAGAGGTGGTTAGGGGGATCAGGCTGGCAGGGGAGAGCAGTTAGGGGTCTGGGCAGGCAGGCAGAATGGTTAGGGGCGATCAGGCAGGCAGGCAGGTGAGTGGTTAGGAGCCAGTGGTCCCAGATTGTGAGAGGGATGTCCAACTGCTGGTTTAGGCCCGATCCCACTCGGGCCTAAACCGACAGTAGGACATCCCCCAGATTGAGAGGGTGCAGGCCTAGCGGAGGGACCCCCCCCCATGCATGAATTTCATGCACTAGGCCTCTAGTCATATATAAGCTGCTTGTTGATAAAAGGAGAGAATTGATGGGGTTTTTTTAAACCAAAGGTCATATTAAGAACCAAGAAAAAAAATCCTTCTAAGAGTGCATAGAACAAAAATTTAACCCCAGCCAGGTGAATATCATTCTCCCACAAGTACACATGGGAAAAAAATTCTATTGACCATATTCAACTATTTTCAAATATATGCTCTGAATAGTTTAAATGTCACACTTGTCTTTGGAGTAACCAGTATCTGCTTTCTTATGGCTAAAAGAACTTTCATTTAAACGAGAAACTAAGCAAAAATTAAACTTAAAATTGTGACTTCTTTAACATAGCCTTTTCATTTTGATTAAGTAAGAAAAATAATTTTTTACTTAAAGGATGTGTGATTTTTTTTACTGGAGTGTATTATTCCATTGTGTAGATGTACCACAGGTTTTTAATCCACTCATCTGCTGATGGGCACTTAGGCTGCTTCAAAATCTTAGCTATGGCAAATTGTGCTGCTATGAACGTAGGGGTGCATATATCCTTTCTGATTGGTGTTTCTACTTTCTTGGGATATGTCCTAGAAGTGGGATCACTGGGTCAACTGGGAGTTCCAATTATAGATTTTTGAGAAAACTCCATACTAAAAAGAAGGAATTCTTGCCATTTGAAACAGCATGGATAGAACTGGAGAGCATTATGCTAATCAAAATAAGCCAATCAGAGAAAGATAAATATCACATGATCTCACTCATTTGTGAAATATAATGAACAACATAAACTGATGAACAAAAACAGATCCAGAGACAGAGAAGCATCCATCAGACCGTCAAATCTCAGAGGGAAGGTTGGGCAGGGTGGGGGTAAGGGAGAGAGATCAACCAAAGGACTTGTATGAATGCATATAAGCCTAACCAATGGACATAGACACCAGGGGCATGAGGGCATGAGGGCATGAGTGGGGAGTGGGGGGAAATGGAGAGGGGTAAGGATACATATGTAATACCTTAATCAATAAAGAAAAAATATTCCTCAAAATATTTTGAAACATATTTTTACAGAGGTTTTGACTTAGCAATCAAATAAATGAATAAATTAGGTTTGAACTATGGCTTGAAACCCAACTAAAAAAAAAAAAAAAAAAAAAGACTAGCCAAACTGGCTTGGCTCAGTGGATAGAGCGTCGGCCTGCAGACTGAAAGGTCCCAGGTTCCATTCTGGTCAGGGGCGTGTACCTTGGTTGCAGCCAAATCCCCAGTAGGAGGTGTGCAGGAGGCAGCTGGTTGATGTTTCTCTCTCATCGATGTTTCTGGCTCTCTATCCCTCTCCCTTCCTCTCTGTAGAAAATCAATAAAATATATTTAAAATAAAAATTTAAAAAAGACTAAGAAAGAATTAAAAAATTAATGTTTTTAGACATATGTAAAACTTCAGACAATTAAAAAAATTACTGTTTTTTTACATGAACTTCTTGATTATCAGAAAAATAGTCAGAAATTAGAGAGGCACTTCTTCCGGTAAGTCAATATTTTCTTTTAGTATATCAGATTCTATTTCATTATCTTCTTTTCAATTCATGTGAGAGGAACCATAAGGTCTTTATTTGTCAGCATATAGAGACCCCTGCACCCACTTTAGCAGTAGCTCAGCTTCCCTCCTCCATGTGGACCACGATTGGTGGAGCCCAGCCCTTCTCAAATCCCCTGCAATTTCAACATTGCATGATAGGTAGTCTCAAAAACGCATCTTTGAAACTTTGTGCAAGAATGTCATTGAGATAACCTCTTAGGGTGAGCACTGCTAGGGGAGGTTGTGCACCTGTAAAACTTTGACAGATCCTGCACACTGTTCTCCCAGAGGAGGGGACTCCCCACTGCTCCCTAGAAAATCTGCTGGCGCCTCTGCTGCCTCACTTTGTTTCCAGGACTGGTCCCCACTAGACAAGAAGCCTGTCAGTCTAATGGTAACAGTGGCCAGTGTTCACAGTGTATATCTCCCCTTTGGGGAGGTAGGGCATCTCTGAGATGTACTGGTATGTGCACTGCCTCTACAAGGAGAGTGGTGATGCTTGCTCAGCATTGTGAATGAACTTCATGATCAGGAATGACACCAGTTAAAATAAAAACAACTTTATTATTTAAAAGGGATTATACAATGGAATAATGAAGGCCAAAAACAGAAAAAAGAATATAATAAAAGGAAAACTCGCCCAAAACCCCAAGTGATAAAAAGATCAAAAAAGAAAGTATGCCATGGAGAACATAAAAACAAAATAAGAACAGAAAAGAAAACGGAAATATCAAGGAGTGGGGAGAAACAAGTTTTTCCCTTGGGACAGGTTGAGCGCATTCAACAAGCAGCCCTTGTGCTGGCCCCTCCACAGGCAGCTCCTCCTCTGAGGCAGGAACCAGCAGGGGTCCCAGGGAGGGTTCTTCTACCAGGGCTGGTGGGGCCTCAGTTCTGTGTGGGGCCGGCCCTGGCTCCACAGCTGCAGCTGGAGAGGCTGCTGGAGGTGTCACAGGCTCTGGAGGTGCACAGGCCTCCAGCTCTGCCTCCAGCTCCTCAGGGTGGACTGTAGTAGGTGTTATAGGAGGAGCCACATCTGCCCCCTGGGCTGGTGCTGGAGTTGTGAGAGGAGAAAAGGTCACCCACATGCGAGTATTCTCTTGTGCCCCCCAAACACAGAACACAGCTAGACCCCAGGCCCCACCACAGGACGTCCTCCCCGCCAAAAATCCAGCATGTGGGTGGTCTGAGGCCAGTCTTTGCTCCTGGCCAGGCTCTGGGGGTGCTCCCTGTGTGTCTGGCTACAATCCCTCCCCATAAGCTCACCTGGACTTCCCCACCTATTACACACCCACCACCCCACCTTCTCACCCTTGACCTCTGCCTCTTTGGGCTCCAGGTCTTCTGGCCTGGTGCGATTAGCACGGCCCCAGCACTGTAGGACACAACTGAAAATGGCCATCCGCCTGCTGGGACTGAGCGGCTTTGAGGTTGGAGGCTTGTGGGGCCTGGGCTGCTCCGGTGGAGGAGTCCTTCTCCCTGCCCCCATGGGCCTTGGTTCCCCAGACCCCCAGGTGGCCACACTCACTTCAGACCTGCTGTGGCCCTCAAGGGTGTGGCTCACCGGCCCCTCCTTGCTGGGCGTGGGGTGGGGGTCTTCATGGACCAGCTTCTTCTCCTCCTTGACGAGCTGCTCCTCCTCCTTGGCCAGCTGCTGCTCCTCCTTGGCCAGCTGGGGCCTCTCCTTGGCCTGGGTTGAGCTCTGCAATGACAGTGATGGGCAGCTGACTGGGAGGACTCAAGCCTGACCCTAGTCACTGCTGCTGCTCCCCACTGGACCTTCTGCTTCCCAATCGGGTCCAGCCCTGTGTCTACACACACATCCACTGAGGGGAAATGAGACTCACCTCCAGGGCTCAGGATAGAACTTGGGCAGAGGGTGCCCCCCACACTCCACATCCACCCAGCCAGCCTTGACCTGGGGTATGAACATGACTGGTCCTGACCCCCGAACCCAGCCTGTTCCTGTTCTGGACAGACCCTCCCCATGTGAATATCCCCTACAACCCCCCAGCCCCCAAACACAGGGGGAGGGGACATAGGGCTGCTCAAGTGGGATCAGAGTGGTTCCTGGCCCTAACAAAACCTCCCTGTGTTAGCTCGGAGTCCAGCCTGGAAAAGGGCCACAGGCGTCGTCTGCTCCGAGTCCGCATCAAGCAGCGGCCACGACTAAACACACTCTCATCGCTGCCTCTCTTGAGGCATCGGCCTCGGGACACAGAGAGACAACATGAAAACATGGTGTCCTCTCCAATGTCTCTATCAGAGTGAGATGGGAGGGGCAGTTATAGAATGTGGCTGCCTGATTACCAGGGTTCCAGGTTCTGTTGGGCTCCATCGTCAAGAAGTGAGGTCACTGCTCATGTCTGAGGAGGTGCTTGGGCAAGGGTACAGCCAGTGACTTCACGTCCTGACGATGTAAAGAGGAGAGTGATCTACACAAGAAAGATGGTGTTTACAGTGTGGGAGAGGGGCTTAACACAGGGGTCCTGGGAGCTGTCCCTTCAGCTCTCTCCCCAGAGCCACAAACCCTAGTCTTTCCTCATGCAACTCTAGTCCACTCTGCCCTCTCTCTGCCAGAACCCAGGGTAAGTGGCTGCCAAAGAGATTTTGTGTATTGGCCTTTAGAGTGCCTGTGCCTCTAGCAGACTCTTGCCTCCCCCTGATGGACAGAATTCTTGCTGATTTTCACAGCCAAATGTTACCTGGTGCACTAGACCTGGGAGCCCAGCTTGGGTTTGAGACCCTATGCTTCTCAGGGGGAAACTTTACAGCTGACATATCCCTCCAGAATCTCAGCCACAGTTTGTGGGCGAAAGGCCAGCACGTTTCAGGTCCTGGCCCTTCCTACCAGTCTCAATGTAGCTTCTTCTGTAATTCCTTGGTTATAAGATTTCTCTTTCAGCTACTCTTCAGTTGGTTATTCAGGTTGATGGCTTTTTACTGTAGTTGTAAAACCAGTTTGGTCTCGGGAGGAATGACTGTAGATTCCCCTACTCTGCCACCGTCTTGTACCTCCCACTCTTTTTAAATAGTCCCAAGGCACAATGTTTTACTTAACAGCATAAAAGCAGCAATTACAACATTCTGACACCTTTCCTTTTCTATTACCTTCAGCTAATATGCTTTGTAGAATCAGAATCATGATTCTTAATTCTTCCCTAACAGCTAGAAATAAATGTTATTTTATGTTGTTATGCCCATCCCTCGTAAAAATCAGCAGGTAAATATCACACCTGTTTTTGGTGTTTGCAGCCCAAAATAATTGAACAAAGAGACAAAGTTTTAAAAGGTGAGAACTGTACACTTCTATGAAAACATTAATGTAAAATGTTTTTGTGCTGGACTGGCTGGAGTGGAGCCTAATGTAAAAAGAGCATAACTCTATTACTCAATGATGGTCACTGGGTACAATGCACCCTCTTGAAATAGGTTTAAGAAGCTAATAGAATGACCTTATTATAATTAGGGTTGATGGGATCAACAGATGAGTTTGACACAATAAACCATCTCATTGAGTTAGGCTCTGCAGGCTGCTTCTCTGATCCTGCATCGTGTCCACTTGGGCCTTGGGTTGAGCATCCCAGCCCAGAGCATGGCAGCCCTTCTAAAAGCCATTAACTACCTGCAATTTCCTGGAAGATTATGTGTGTTATATAATTCGATTTCATTAGGGGATGGAGCCCCTATCCCTGACTATTTTAATCAATCAGGAAGCATTATGTAAATAACTGTGTTAAAAGGGCTGGCAGGGATAGAGATCTATATGCATAATAGCACTTGGCCTCAGAGAGTCAAATTGCAGAAAGGAAACTAATCAATCTATAGCAATAAGAAAACCATTGATTGATCCCCTCAGATACTGGTTTTAAGTACAATAGCCATGCATAGAAAAATGGTAATGAGGAACTGCCTCAGAGAAAAAGTATAATTTGAGCTAGACATTGCATGCCATGAGTTGAATATTCTAGGCGACATACAGGATGAGCAAAGGTAAGAAGGTGCAAATAGCATGACACATAAAGAATTTAGGGGGAAATGGTACCACATGCCCAGTGCAATGTGTGAGGTAGTAGGAAGTCAGATTGGGTTGGGGAAGGTGGGGATGAGGATTCAACTGACCTGGAAAGGTCACTTAGGGATTGGAAACGGGGAATAACATAATGCAAGTGGAGACTTAAAGAAGATGGGTTGAAAGGTAAAGTCCAGAAAGAGAGAAAAGAAGGTGAGCAGTGACTAGAGTCTCAACTGGGGATAGCATCACCGGAATAAAAACAATAGAAAATTGAACACATATTTTAAGGAACTAACAATAAGACATTAATTCAGTAAGATAAACATTTATTGAATATATCCATGTACAAAGCACTATGAAACGCATTGCAGAAAACCTTAATATAAACAAGGCTGTGTCTCATTAGTTAAAAATCTAAAATGGGGGTTACAGGTAGATTGCAGTGAGTGTGGTATTGAGCCAGTTAGGTCCATACATGCTTCTTGGAAAAGGTCTAAAGGTATTCAGAAGGGAAAGATATTTATTTTATCTGGCTAATTAGGCAAGGTTTCATAAAGGCTCACTAAACTGAAAAATAAGATCAGAAAAAGCTAGAAATATTATGGAATGGTATACTTGAGAAATGGAGGCATAATTGGAAAATAGATTATAAGACTGGTTCAGGGATGAGGATGGGGAATGTCAATAAGACAAGAAAATGTGGGAGGCATAAAATTATCAAAGGTCTAATCTTTGGAGAAAATTTAAACTTTATCAGGAAGGCAATGGGGAGTCATAAAGTTTTTTAAGCAGAGAAATTTTTTGATGAAATTTATGCATGATAATAGTGACCTTGACTATGCATCTGAGATGGATTGTGAGAAGGACTTGGAGGAGAGCTTGGTTGTGAGGAGGTCAGCTTGAAGTAAAGTTAACTGGGAACTATAAAAATAGTCACAATGAATAAAACAATTTAAGAGGTAGAACCTTAAAAGCCTGAGTATTAATTGGACATAAAATTGAGTGGCAAGAATGAGACATTTAACTAAGATTCCTTGTTTGTGTGAATGGGTAGTAACATTTGAACTGAAATAGTGAATATGGAACTAAAGCAGGTTTGAGAAGTATGATATGAATTTTATTTAGAGCATACTGAGTTTGAGGTGTTCATAGTCATCGTTATGGAACATCCAAGAGGGATATAAAATATTTGCTTGGAACTAGAGGAAAAGTCAAGCCTATAACTATAAATAAGTTTGTACACAGAATGAGACTGAGTCTCTGGCATTTAATAAGATTATTTCAGAATGAGAACATTCCAAATATAGGCTAAGAATTAGACATCACCCTAGGGAATAAAATATTTATAGTCAAAAAGAGAAGAAACCACTGAAGAGGTGGTATTATTAAAGCCAGGTGTTGAGGGGCATTGTGGATGAAGAGTTGGTACATATACTGCGGAGTTAGGATTATAACTAATAATCTAATTGAATTTAGCATTCCGGAAACCCATGGTAACTTTATTGGAGTGTCATTTTAAGGAAACTTGTAAGGGTCCAAGTCAAATTGTACCAAGTGACAAAAAAAGGTAAGCAAAGCCATTAAGGGTACAATCATTATTTGAAAGTGTTTAGCATTGAAAGGGAGAAAAGATCCATGCTAACTTGCAGGTGCAACAGAATTGGAAGAAAGAACTCAGAGCAATTTTATATGAATAGGAGAGGAAATCATTGAAAAAGAGATTTAAGATAAAAATGTGGGGATAATTAATGAAGAAAAAATAGGTAAAAATACTATCAAAGCAAGTTGACAGGTTATCCTCAGGGGGGAAAGAACACTCATTTTCCCTCTCAGATATTGTTAGACTAAACTCATTTAACTTTTAAACAAGGTATTGGACCCTTAAATAAAGTTATGTAAATTGTGTATAGGGAACCAGCTATTAGGGACTCAGCTGCATGCTATCTGTGACCCACAGTTCGAGCCCAATAAATTGAGTTTTATATTTTCTGAATTGACCCCACTGCCTCAGGCTTGGCTCCTTTTTCTCAAATAACAGTGTATTGGAAAGCCTATTGGACTGCATAGTTGGCTTTCCATTTTATTTTAATACCTTGGAACCAGCTCTGAGGTTGCCTTGAACTCCATAGTCTTCAGGCCATCTAATTCCCCCAGCAAAGATCTCCATGAACCATCTCTGGGCCCAGTTTCACTTGGAGAAAATAGCAGAGCCTTGGAGTCAATGTTGGAATGAACTATTTGAGAACTGAAGATCAGCATAGGCCAATGAACCTGGCACAAGACTCCCTCTAACTTTGAAATATTGGATTACTTTTGGGAAAGAGATCTAATTAAAAGAGGAAGAGTCTGTCTTCAGATCTGTTGAAATCAATGTTATCATAAAACACCCAAGCACAGATGTTCTTTAGGAAGTTGGAACTATGGCATTGGTACCCAGATAAGAAGCCTCCAATTTCTTCTCTATTATAAAAATTGACCCAATTATTCACCCCTAAAATCAATTCACAAATATATATACATACATACCTATATGACTTGGGGTGAACTTCTCCCTTTCTCTCTAACTTCCTCCCCAGTATTTCTCCTTGCCTCCTTCATATATATAGATGAGGAAGATGTGGTGAGTAAAACCAAGGGTAATATCTACCTACTACATACTTGTGTATGTATGCATACATGTATGTACATAAATATATATAATACATAAATGTATATGCATATATATAAAAGTATGTAGATAGGTATATATTATCTTAAAACCCATCTACATCTTTCTTAATATCTTATTTTTACCTGTGTGTCCCTTTCATATATAACCAAACTAGTCTAAGCTTCCAAAGCTAAGCATCACGTGTCTGCATAATTCTCTCCAAGCAAATTCTCTCCAGTGCTCAATTATTTCTGACAAAGATGATGACTGAATTCCAAAACAATTTAATGCAGGTTCAGTTTTACTGTATTTGGTTTCAATAAATAAGTTCTCAAATAGGTCACAGCTTCCTGGTAAAGAGCTATGGATGAGGGTGCACTGCCTACACCCAGTCTGTAGCAGGCAAGTTGAGCTGAGCCTCTTAGAAGGCTGTGGGAGGCTCTTAGCTTACCTTGAAAGACCCAACTTCTTATCTCTGGGGGAAGTCAATTTAAAATTGCCATAAAAAAGCCATAAAACTTCCTTGGGCTAATTATGTAGTGTCCTAATTATGTTGTTAAAAGATGGACATGATGTACTGGGTAGGAGGAACTGCAGTAAAAAGGCCATTTTAATGCAGTGATAAGGAGTGAAGGGAAGCGAAGTAGTGTATGGTGTTATGATTCGGTCTCAGGTTTGGTGTGTGTTTTTTGGGCCTGTACTTCTAGACTAAACTCACCAGAGCTTCTCAGTCTCCTCCTCCTTTAGTGGGACATAATGGCTCCACAGGCTGAAGCTGGTTATTTCCCTCCCCCCAGGTAAGGACACATATGTAATACTTTAATCAAGGAATAAAAGAAAAGAACAGTCTCTTGAGTAAATGGTGTTGGAAAAACTGGACAGCTAAATGCAAAAGAATAAAATGGAACCTATCTTAAACCATATGCAAAAATTAACTCAAAACTAATTAAAGAGTTGAATGTAAAACCTGAAACCATAAAACTTATAGAAAAAAATATAGGTGGTAAGCTCCATGAAATAGGTCTTGGTGATAATTTTTTGATTCTGACACTAAAAGCAAAATCAATAAAAGCAAAACTAAATTAATTACATAGAATTAAAAAGTTCCTGCACAGCAAAGGAAACCATTAACATAATGAAAAGGCAAGCTACTAAATGGGAAAATAAATTTCAAATTATATATCTGATAAGGAATTTATATCTAAAATATATAAAGAACTTATACAAGTCAAGAGCAAAGAAACAATCTGATTGAAAAATGAGCAAAACATCTGAATAGACAGTTTTCCAAACATACAAATAGCCAACAGGTACATGAAAAGATGCTCAATATCATTAATCAGGAGGAAAATGTAAATCTAAACCACAATGAGAGATTACCTCATACTGGTTAGAATGGCTATTATAAAAAGACTAAGAATAACAAATATTAGAAAGGATGTTACAAAAAGGGAATCCTTGTTTATTGTTGGCGGGAATGTAAATTGGTGTACCCACGATAGAAAACAGTCTGGAGGTTCCTCAAAAAATTAAAGATAGAACAACCATATGACCCAGCAATTCTATTTCTGTGTGTATATTTGAAGAAATTAAGACACTAACTAGAAAATTTATATGCATCCCATGTTCATTGTAGCATTATTTATAATAGCCAAGATATATATGGAAGCAACCTAGGTGTTCATTGATGGATGAATGGATATGGATACAGAAATTGTAATGAAATTGTGATATGTGTATAATGGAATATTCTTCAGCCATAAAAAAGAATGAAACCTTGCCACACCTAATTCCAAAAGCACTGACATTTCTATCTCTGTTTCTATATTTTGACTTATTTTATGCTTGTCACTCCCCACCCCCACTTCAGATGTCTAGGAATTTTTTATTAAATTCCAGACACTATGATATTATGTTCGTACTTTATTATTTTCTTTGGGGAATTTTTAAGTTTGTTTGACAGACATTTAAGTTTTTCTGGATATACTTGATTCATTCTGTGAACCCTGAGAATGAAGATACCTACTAAGAAGGGCTCCTGGTGGCTAACTGGGCTCAAATTTAAACAAACAAACAAATAAACAAAAACCCAGAGCCATTTCTACACAGGAGCCTCTCATGCAAATGCAAACTGATTCAGGGAGAAGCCTACACTGTTTTGCTGCCACCTGAGAGAGACCTTATAAAGGAGTTCCTGCAATTGTATTTCAACCAATATGACTGAAACATTCCCCATCCCATTAGAGCTATGCTGCTATATACCCATTAGCATTTTTACTGACCAAACAGTGCAACTACATTCTGATTAATCAGGACAGTGTTTTTTGGATCAATCAAACTATGAGGATTTGGATTCCTCATTTGCATGAAGATGGACCAATCATAGATGAGAGGTGAGGATTTATCTATTCTAATGAAAGGGTAATATGCTAATTAGAGTGGACATCTTCCTAACAACCTTCTGGACATCCTTCTGGACAAAACCGCAGCGCCTGCAAGGGTCGAGGCTCAGGCAGCTGCAGGGGCTGTGAAGGGCCCAGGCTCAGGCCAGCAGTGGCAGCAGTGGTGGAGTAATGGGGGCAGCACCTTCCCCTGATCTGTCAGGTCACCTCTCGCAGAGGGAAGCCATACTGCAGCTTAGGCCGGGGGCTGAGGCAGAGGTGATTAGGGGTGTGATCAGGCCGGCAGGGGAACAAGTTAGGGGCAATCACGCTGGCAGGGGGGCAAGGTAGGGGCGATCAGGCCAGCAGGGGGCCAAGTTAAGGGAAATCAGGCAGGCAGGCAGGTGAGCAGTTAGGAGCCAGCAGTCCTGGATTGCCATACCCCAAGGGGTCCCAGCTTGGAGAGGGTGCAGGCCGGGCTAAGGAACACCCACCCTGTGCACGAATTTTGTGCACCGGGCCACTAGTTAATTATAACATGTTAGTTTATTAATATTAATATAGCATTGCCGCTATTATATGTATCCATAATTACCTGCAAACTTGATATGATTCAATGTTTGTGTTGACTATTTGGGTTGGTTTTATAGTAAAATTCCTCTGTATATATCTTGTCCAATTATCTTGTCAACATTTAACTGTTCTTTGTATTGTATAAATGCAAAAACATTGTCAGATCTATTACAACAAAACTTGAACATTTTTCTCTTGACTTTTTATGTATATACTGAGTTTTAAATTATATATATTACTTAATTACAATAATACTAATTAATATAATTATTACTTTTCCAAGGTCATTTCATACCAAGGTACAATACTTGCTACATATTCTGTGAGGTTGATTTTAGGAATACTTCTGAAGGTCAAACAGATTACTCTAATTGAACTTGTCATTAGATAGATTAGGCCATTATCTGCATCAGAGATAAGAAAAATAATATTTTAAATGTGCCTCTGATTACTGTCCTTTCCATCAATCACAAAAGTGTATTGTCATCTTATATTACTTTATCCTTAATCTAGACAATGGCTCTAAGGGTCTCATGTTAGCACATAAAATTCTGGTCTCTTCAGTCAATCTGCTTCTTCATTTTCAAAATGTCATTTGAATTATTTTAAAGATGATACAAATGTACTAAAAAAAGAACAACAAAGTATTTGAGAGTGTACTTAAATGACTTTTTCTCAGTCTCTGCAAACAAAAATTTTTAAGAATATACATAATTATCATTTCTCACAGAAAAGTCCATATTAATAACATTTAGCTATTTATTTTCTATATGCATAATAAAACCCAAATTTTTAGAGTTAGCTTTCATAAATCATTGCATATTATGTATATGCAATATACATTTGGACAAATATACCTAGAAGTACATAGTTGTTTTTCAATAAACAGAGGCACAATGTTAAAATATATAATGTATCCCACAATGAGTGTGATAACATATTTAAGATAGACTTGTGCATGAAAAATTCATCTTGTCATTCACAATGGTCCAATATAAACTGAGAAATATTATAAAATGTTAATTACATTAGACTTGGAATTATTGAACTCCAAGAAAATGATAATCTTAAGCTATGAAGAAAATATGCTTAAGCATGATATATTATTTGCCATCCTATATAATAAAACCCTAATATGCAAATTGACCGAATGGCAGAACAAACGGTGGAACGACCAGTTGCTATGACATGCACTGACTACCAGGGGGCAGACGCTCAACGCAGGAGCTGCCCCAACAGTTAGGCATCTGTCCCCTCAAGAGGGAGGTGACTGGCGGCAGCAATTGGGGGTTAGGGCTGGCCAGTGGGTAGTGTCAGAACGCCAGCCAAGGCGAGTGCCAGTGGAGTCCCCTTGATCACCCCACCCACCGGTCACTCCAAAGATGGCCCTGAGCGCCAGTCAGGCCTAGGGACCATACCCTATATATTGGGAACAGTCTCTTAGATTTAAAAATTAACACCTGGCAAGGCTACTCTACTACTGAATAAATAGGATGATGCAGAGATGACATGCATGAACTCTGGCTTGCACATTTTGTGGTCAGCCCTGATTCTGACACTTATAACTGTGTGACAAAGCCAATTAGTTAACTTTTCTCTGCTTCAGTTTTTCCACCCATAAGATGGGGAAAATGGTACTACTGCCTCAGAAGGATGACATTATGTACTACTTTTTATAATCAGGGCAAAAAAATGTAGCTGCCCATAAACAGCAATATGCCTTTCACCTGTATGAAAAGTATGATCACTGGTGCATGCAGTGTCCCGGATTGTGAAAGGGAAGTCTGACTGCCAGTTTAGGCTCAACATCCCCTGAGGGGTCCCAGATTTCGAGAGGACCCAGGCCGGGCTGAGGGATTCCCCCTCCCCCAGCATGAATTTCATTCACCAGGCCTCTAGTATATAAATAAAAGCAATATTGTGGGTAGGAAGTAAAAATGGCTGAATGCTTTCATGTATGTACATGCAACATATACATTACTTTCATACATAATCTATATATATAAAAGGCTAAGCAACCAGCCAAGCAGCCAATTGCCAACTGGCCAATCAGCCAGTAGATATGATGTGCACTGACCACCAAGGGGCAAACACTTAATGCAGAAACTGCCGAGTGAGAGCAACTTTGCAGAATGCCATCTTGCACTCCAGGACCCCTTGGGGGATGTCGGACTACCAGTTTCCGGCTCCATCCCTGCAGGCCAGGCTGAGGGACCCCACCTGCCAGAGGGACCCCGCTTACTCTGCAGATGCCCTTTGATCCCTGGCGCTACCCCAGGTATGACCGGCTGAGGAGGGACTAAGGGAGGTTGGCTCCAAGGTGTGTCCTGCCTGTCTCACCCAGTCCCGCCCCACCAGCCACCTTCTAATTAATTTCCTGTGAAATGCCACGGCCAGTGTGGCTTTCAGGTTCAAAGGCTTGGAAAAAGAGCTGACTTGCAAATTGAAACATAAGACAAGAAATATAAATTTAGAATTATGGGGGAAGCCAGGGAAAGCTTAGCTGTAGCAGCAAAATTCCACTGAGTCTCCATTCCTGTCTGCTTTTACTTACTAGAATACACAATTGCCTTTTAGGAATGCAAACAGACGTGTCAATGGTAATGTTTAGTAAACAGCAAGATTATTGGGTTGGGGGAGTTTGCTTTAGGCCATTGTGTCAGCAGTAGGTAATAAAATGCAAATATTCACCCTGGGATATCAAAGGAGCCCAGTTCAGCCTTTTGACTGGACTTCTCCCATTTATATTAATTACTGTTGATCTTGGTTCTCAGCAATTTCCTTTTAATGTGCACAGATGCATGCACTGGGCCTCTAGCATTAAATATATATAATATATGCATACATCTCTGAATTTTATTGTATGTATTAATATATACTATATGTACAGATCTACTGTATATCTTTTCTCTTATGTATAGTAATTAATGTTATTTACTTGTATTGCTTAATGTACTGATTTGAGAAAAAAGTAAAAATTGAATATAAACAGTATATTTAGATTTATATTAATCATTTCTTGAGTCTCATTAATGTGCTAGTATTAATAAAAGACAAAAAGTCATCCAATAATTACTTTCAGGCATGAGCATATAGGGCATTTTTATAATGTATAATAATTTTATTTCTAATCTGAAAGACTCATGATGAAAATTAATTCATGTGAATAAATTAAAATTCCTAAATTATTTAGTGGCATCTATTTTAAAAATAATTCTAATTGGAAATACATTCAGTTACCTAAGCATCTAAAATTTTAAATAAATCCTCATTTGAGAAAATTTTTAATAAATGACTGATAATTATCTTGTGAAACTTCAGGAAATGTTCATTTTCAAAGAGAATATATAACATAAATATCATATCCAATATTTTTCTAATTACTTACAAGGTATAAAACTCAAAATTTAAGCTGCTTCAAAATTAGCTATTTTAGAAATTTATGACATCAAGAATAGGTATAATTTGGTATTTTACCTTATTTTGTCATAAAACTAGAGACTTTTATTTAAAAATATATAAAACAAAATATTTCAAAACCATTGGTATTTTAATAGGGGTTGCATTGAATCTATAGATTGCTTTGAATAATATGGACACTTTAATGATGTTAATTCTACCAATCCATGAATGCGGTATATTCTTCCGCTTGTTTATGTCTTCCTTTATCTTTTATTTCAACGTCCTGTAGTTTCCAAGTACTAGTCTTTTACCTCCTTGGTTAAGTTTATTTCTAAGTAAAAACAAAGCAAAACAAACAAACAAAAAATCACATATTTTTTTTCTTCTTTCATATCTCTGGAAGAGAAACCCGGTGGAGTACCTAGTTATCACTTTGGGAACAGTAATGTCGAAGGGATGGTGAAAATGCCTAATGCCAGTGCCAGTCTATGTAATACTGGGCAAGCAGAATTTACTCAAACCAACACACTGTGTTTCAAAATCCATTTCTCAGGAACATTCCCCACATTAAAATTAAATTGAGATAATCAAACAGACTCCTGGTAATGATATTTAAAAATGTATACTCATGTTTAGCTTTCAATACACAGATATAGTTTCCACTAAATATAATTGCATTTATATGTCATGTTTGTTGAAACCATTTTTTAATATCTATAAGCATCTGAAAATGGTTTGTAAGTATACATATATTAGTAGTGGGCTCAGAGATTATACATACCTAATGTAATTAAGTAAGTATCACTGACCTTGTGCTCTGAGTGTGTGTCCATTTATCAGAGCTAACCCACATTAACACATTCTATGGATCTTTGTATGAACAGATGAAGCGTCCATGGCTCACAGAGTTTAAATAAAACTTTCCAAGGTCATATAGGTTGTAAGAGCCAAAAGAAAAATTTAAAGCCTTCTGCCCACTTGCAACATTCTAGCCTTTTTATTTTTATTTGTTTTCCCCAAACTACAAAAGCTAAATGGAAAATGGAATATAAGGAAGGCCACTGAAAGGGGACTTGACAATCATAAATGCACCTTTTTTCCCCCTCACATTTCAAAATGAAAAATTGTGCAGACACATCCATTGTACCTTACAAAAAATATCTGGAAGTAGAAAACTTCTCATTGGTGATGATGTGTTTGTAACAAGATAATTTACTATTTAAATGAAAGCTGCCATTTAGTTTTTTCTCAATTGTTTCTCCAAAATCTCAGATATAACAGAGATAAAACTTGCTTATCACAGCACATGAACTTAAATTTCTACATTTCTCACATGTTGAGTCATTTCAATCTATATCACTTTTCCAATTTTAGGAGTCTTCTTCATATGATATAAATTATTTTAAAAACCCACTACACAGTATATACAGTTATGTAAGTAAATTATTGCTTCATTTGTTAAAAGTAACACACAAAATCATGGCATTGCTTTATTATAGGTTTTAGTACATACATATAGGTTCTATAATACTTTTTTCTTCTGTTATCTGTCCAGGAAATTCTTTATTCTACCCTATCTTAAACTCTCTGACCTAGAAATCACAGGTAGGGTATCCAAAGACTAAATCATCTTTGCGCACATATCACTTCTAAGATACATCCTATTAAGAGAAAATATCTTTCATTAAATCTAAACCTCTAGAAATGTGCCTAAGAAGCAAAATCAGGTGCTTCTACAGCATTAGGATGAGGATGAAAGAGAGAATGCCAAGTGGCTTTTTAGAGAGGCTGACACATCTGATGTGATCTCACATCACCCTTGATCTGGAAGATTACAAAGTAATTAGTTCCTTTCTGAGGTCCTCCTGGGATACTCCAGTATCTACACCTTTTGTCTTTTCAATCCACTGTAACAAAATTTATTTCATTCCCTACTTGGAATCTTCAAACACCAAACTCTTTCTAAAAAGTAAGGATGCATAATAAATAAAACCCAGAAGTGGCTTTCTTATTACTTGTTAACACTACATTTTGTTTTCTTAGACAATAACTTATGACAACTGATTATGAATTATTCTGTTAAGAAAATTCGATAATTCTCCTCTCACACAACCTCCACCACAATCTCAGATAAAGACATAGACTTGATTTTTCGCCATAATTAACCTTTTCTATTAATGCTATAGGTGATCATATATCCTAAAGCATGAATATTGAAGTGTGAAGGACATGGTCCAGATTTCTCAATGTGCTTTGCTTTTCTTTTCTTTTCTTTTCTTTTCTTTTCTTTTCTTTTCTTTTCTTTCCTTTTCTTTTCTTTTCTTTCCTTTTCTTTTCTTTTCTTTTCTTTTCTTTTCTTTTCTTTTCTTTTCTTTTCTTTTCTTTTCTTTTCTTTTCTTTTCTTTTCTTTTCTTTTCTTTTCTTTTCTTTTCTTTTCTTTTCTTTTCTTTTCTTTTCTTTTCTTTTCTTTTCTTTTCTTTTCTTTTCTTTTCTTTTCTTTTCTTTTCTTTTCTTTTCTTTTCTTTTCTTTTCTTTTCTTTTCTTTTCTTTTCTTTTCTTTTCTTTTCTTTTCTTTTCTTTTCTTTTCTTTTCTTTTCTTTTCTTTTCTTTTCTTTTCTTTTCTTTTCTTTTCTCTCTTCTCTTCTCTTCTCTTCTCTTCTCTTCTCTTCTCTTCTCTTCTCTTCTTTCTTTTCTCTCTATTCTTACTACTGCCTATGTCAACTTTTTCCTTAATATCAAATCTTTATATTGTTGGGACCTTTTATTTCTACTTTGAGCTATTTTTGTATTTTTGAGGCTCTGTAATGGAAGGCATAAACCTGTGTAATAATTATAGATTGGCAATAATTTTCAAACTAATATTATTTTTGGAAATAAAGAATAAAACAATAGTAAATTTTAAAAGACTAAATATTCTTTTCTCGTTGTCCTCTTTATTTCAATTAATATTACCGGCCTTTTCCAATTTATGAACATATGAGGAAAAACAGGCAATTAACTCAGCTTGGCTGTATAGTTAGTGAAACATTTGAGAGACAGAATACAACTAAATTAACGCAATAAGCAGACTTCTGCAGAATGTAACCCACTAGCTTATGTATCCTCTTTAATTAATCAATCAATCAATTAATTTATTTATTTATTCATTCATTTCTTGCTGCTGGAAAGTGAAGATAAAATTTGTTAAAATATATTTTTATTGATTTCCTAGAGGAAGGGATAGGGAGAGAGTCAGAAACATCAATGATGTGAGAGAATCATTGACCAGCTGCCTCCTACATGCCCCCTACTGGGGACCAAGCCTGCTCCCCAAGGGAATGTGCCCTGACCAGGAATCGAACTGTGGCCTACAGGTTCATAGGTTGATATCAACCACTTAATCACACCTGACAGGCAAGATCAAATTTTTTAAAATTTTCTTTTGATTTTGTTTGGGAGGTAGGTTAGGCATCACTTCTATACTCTTCTTTTGTTTAATAGCATGATCCTTGTTACAACTGTGGATGAAGACTAGACAGCTACGAGTAAATAAAGGATAAGTAGTAACAGTGGCATATTTGCTCATTATTATTAACTCATTAGTTCTTTTATCTGACATTGGTGAATTTGTCTTTGATAAACATGTATTCTCAATGCAATGTTAAGTTCTGAAAAAACTGATTTTTAGAGAGAAATAGTTATGGGCCTGTAAGAAATCCCTACCACCTTGGGATTTGTTTTAAGAACAGTCAACTAAGTAACCAAGAACAAGAACTACATTCAGGAACAAAATAACTACAAGACTTTGCACAGACAGTAGTGGCTAGTTTAGCTTCATTGGCACAAAATATGTTATATTAAGAAAAAAACACACATTTCAATGTCACAACATGTTTCACAGAGAACACAAAAAGAGTATAAATAGAAATTCCTCTCTTCAGTTGAAAGGTCTTTAAGGACCAAAGAAATCAAAGGCAGGCCTCCTACTCTTGGACACTAAGGAAAAATAGACTTCTTAGGAACCATAGAAGACTCTGCTCAAAACAAGATCCTCTCAAGACACAACTGCAAGTCAGGAAGATTTAACAGCAACTCAATACTAGACAACATTTAACTAAATTTCTTAACTTTATTCCTGTCTGGCTTTGTAGAAAATGAAACCAGCTGTTGAATACAAAACCATACACTACCACATGAATGGTGTAATAACAAACAGATTTCAAAAAATAAAATATTATTTCATAAAAATTTTATGAACATAGATCATTGCTTCTCACTGTGTGGCAGAAGGCATAGACTCCTGGGTCTCTCCAGAGTATAGAGAAATCTGGTAACAGCACAATTAATTTCTTCAGAAAATACTCATTTCAATCGAATTTACATATTTAAATTTTGTTGGGTGTATGAAAAATAGTTAAAAGGTGATGTTCATAATTCTTGTAATATAGTTTTTTCCTTGTAATTTAGTTTTCTACTTTCCAGGTACTTAAACAAATTACTCAATAGTTATATAGAAATTTAGCAATTTATAACTGGGTAACAAGACTCAATTTCTTCATCTGGGTATGATTTCATTATTTTATATTCCTTAAGTGTTATGATTTTTTTTAAAAAAATCTCTAAATACTTTTAATGCTAAAGAGAATATTTTTCCATAACTACCAGAGAAAAATACCCATTGACATTTTTTTTTGACTAGCAGAAAATAATGTAGGCTATCATATTAGAAGTAAACAACATTTCTAGACATATTATTTACTTGTTAATAAATTTAAAATCATATTTGGCTACATTATAAGGAGCACTAAGAAAACATAAAAAATTGAATTAAAATGTGTCAACTGGCTTATGTATTTTATTATTCTCTATTTTATCTTTAGCATTTAATCTGAAAATAAAACTCAAGTCCACCCTAATATATAAAATAAAATATTTTTAAAAATTATAAATATAATATATTTACCTTCACTCTCCTTTATTATTTAGGACTGTTTAAAAAACTGGTTTGAACTTTTACAAGCTAAATGAAGATGCTCGGTGTGATTATAGAGTGTATATATTGAAATTTCATTTTTTTAAAATATTAATTTTTGAAAGGTTTAATAATAACATTTTATGAAATCCATTCCCAGAGGAGAAAAACTGTGGGTTGTTTATATAGTTTTTGAATCTTAATTCATGTTTTGAAGTGTTTAGCTTTAGTTCTACTTGCTTGATTATAGTGACATAGTACCACAAGTACATCCAGCTACAGCATTTTCTAGAAAAGACACTGTCCTTTTCACCATCTCAATAGCTATGAAAGCCACAGTTAATTCTGTGGCTTTACAATGGTGGCCTCCAAATGAGTTTGAGCTTCAGGGAAAAGAAAATTTCCTCTAAGTTCACATGAAATGTTGTGTTTAACTACAGTAGGAATACGGGAATTTGCCTTCACAGAAGAGACTAACAGTGATGACGAACCTATGACACGCATGTCAGAGGTGACACGCGAACTCATTTTTTTGGTTGATTTTTCTTTGTTAAATGGCACTTAAATATATAAAATAAATATCAAAAATATAAGTCTTTGTTTTACTATGGTTGCAAATATCAAAAAATGTCTATATGTGACACGGCACCAGAGTTAAGTTAGGGTTTTTCAAAATGCTGACACACCGAGCTCAAAAGGTTCGCCATCACTGGACTAGAGGTACTGAGAATGTCAGGGCATTTGGTATCCTCAAGAGGACGACTTCCAATCACAGGCAATAAATCACAATTAGGTGGTTCCAGTGGAGAGAAGGAGGAAGCAAGAATGGGATGGTTGTGGGGAGGGGAGACCCCAGACACTGCCACCAGGGCCTCTGTGCTCCTGCGTAAGGAGCTCTGTGTCCTGGGCACGGCCTCCAGCAGCACCGCTGCAGACAGACAAGAGCCGATATAGAGAAGCTCAACATCAACAGCATCACCCAACACCTGCTGCAAGTGACAGGGTCCAAGCCTGAGAAGAATGTCTGGCTACAGGAGATTGACATCAAGGACTGTGCTTAAAATCCAGAGAGACCTTTCTCAGTCAGCCTGCCCTACTAGAACTCGAAGCACCACTCAAAATATGTGGTGATATTCATGGGCAATGCTATGATTTGCTTCGACTTTTTGGGAACAGTGGTTTCCCAAACAACTACTGTTTCTTGGGGACTATGTGGACAGGGAGAAGCGGTCACTGGAGGCTATCTGCCTCTTACTGCCTAACAGAATCAAACATCCTGAGGATTTTTCCTTCTCCGAGGAAACCATGACTGTGCCAGCATCAATAGGATTTATGGATTGTAAGATGAATGTGAAAGAAGATATCACATTAAACCATGGAAAACTTTCACAGACTGCTTTAACGTTTTTACTGATAGCAGCCATTGTGGATGAGAAAATATTTTGCTGTCCCGGAGGTTTATCACCAGATCGTCAATTTATGGAGCAGATTCGGAGAATTATGCGAATAATTGATGGACCCGATCAAGGTATTCTTTGTGGTCTGACACCAATAAAGATGTCTTAGGCTGGGATGAAAATGACAGAGGAGTGTCCTTCACATTTGATGCAGAAATGGTTGCAGAATTTCTCCATAAGGATTATTTGGATTGTATAGAGAGATCGCATCCGATGATTGAAGGTGGATACTAATTTTTTGCAAAGAGGCAGTTGGTCACTCTATTTTCTGCATCCAGTTATTGTGGAAAATTTGGTAATACAGGTGCCATAATGAGTGAGGACAAAACACTAATAAGCTTTTTTTTCAGATTTTAAAACCTACAAAGAAAAAAAAAGCCAAATGCCAGGAAACCCATAACACCTGGAAGGGGTATAATTGCAAAGCAAGTAAAGAAATCCATGTCATTTTGACACTGCCTCATTAGGATTTGTAACACACAAATGTAAACTTCATTTTGAAAACTGTAATGTGTATTGGTCCGCTTGCTCAAATAGTGCTTGTAGGGTCCTCCCTTCCATTTTTGAGTTAATGAATGGCATTTGCTCATTATAATGAGAAACTTTGCTCCAAAGGGAAAAAAAGAAGTCTTGTTTTTTAATTCTCTCTTCCCTTTTTAAACAACTTTAATGATAGTGTTAAAGCTGTATACCCCAGGACAGTTTATCCTATCCAAGGGATAATTGTACAATTGACCTTTTTGAAAATTCAGTACAACCCATGAATAATGTAAATGCCCATTTTCTTTAGGATATAAAGAGAGCCCTAGAGTGCTCAATCTGTACATGTTATTGTCCTAAAATTCATATTGTTGATACAAGCCACTATGAACATTTTTTTTATTATTTTACAAATTCGTTTCAAAGGGAATGCTTATTTCGCTCATTGTCTTGTCATGTACAAACTGGTTTCTATAGCTGTCAACATTAGGAATAACTTTCAACCTGGCCAGAATCACTGGTATCCTATCTAATAAAAGAGTAATATGCAAATTGACCATCACTCCAACACAAGATGGCCGCCCCCATGTGGTCAAAGATGGCCTTCCCCATGTGGACATAAGATGGCCACAATAAGATGGCCGTCAGGGGATGGCAGTTGAGGGGGACCAGCCCTGCATGGGAGGGCAGTTTGGGAGAACCAGGCCTGCAGGGGGGGTCAGTTGGGGGCAACCATGCCTGCAGGGGAGGGCAGTTGGGGGCAATTGGGCTGGCAGGGGAGGGCAGTTAGGGGCAATCGGGCTAGCAGGGGAGCAGTTAGGTGTCGATCAGGCTGGCAGAGGAGTGGTTAGGGACAATCAGGCAGGCAGGCAAGCGGTTGGGAGCCAGCAGTCCT
>NW_005360641.1:740756-750667 GCF_000412655.1 Myotis brandtii
ATTTGACTGGTAGCTATGATGCACACTGACCACCAGAGGGCCGATGCTCAATGCACAGGCATGGAAACATGAAACAGACTGATGAATCTCAGAGGGAAGGGGGTAGGGGTATAGTGCAGAGATTAACCAAAGAACTTATATGCATACTGGAGGTCCAGCCTGGCCTGCGGGGATCTGGCCAAAACTCACCCAGTACACAGATTCGTGCACCAGTGGGGGGGTCCCTTCTGGCCTGTGGGAATTGGTCCAAAACCCGCAGTGCAACATCCCCTGAGGGCACAGGCAATGCTGAGGGACCCCACTGGTACACAAATCCATGCACTGGGCCTCTAGTAATGTATATTTAATTAAAGCACACTTCCTTCTACTGTATAGTTAAAATGATGATTAAAGCCATTATTTAAAAAATGTATATCACAATTATAGACAGACATAAACACAAAGTGAATGTGATCCAGAGCTCTATATCTAGTTGACTGAATTTGTTTTATTCAACTTAATATATTTTTATTCAATTTGAATATGTTCTTTTGAACCACTGAATAAATATTAATAATAAATAAGATAATATTTGATTATAAAAGACAAATTTGGTTTTTACCTGTTTAAGATACAAAGTCCATCTTAAATTAAGTATAATATAGAAATAGAGTATGACATAAAATTGTTGCTGAAAGAGTACTATTTGTAAATGAGAAATAGGAAGGCAATAGGGAGATGGAAAGGCATTATGTTTGCCTAATGGGAACAGATGATTTAAAGGAACTTTTTTGGAAAAAACATTGTAGATAAACCAGACAGATAAAAACAAGGGTGGAGAGAGATCAGGCATGGAGTAGTTTGGACTGTTTTAACTACCAAGGTATGGATTGCTTAGATCCTAGTGTTATTCCTGTCTAAAAGCCTGGGCCAAGGCTGCCATATTCCATTTCTTGGTAAGAGGAACCTCCCTTGGTGGTATCGAAATTACAATGAGAAAACCTTTATGCACATAAAAGAGAACTGTCATTTGAGCAAGTCTATATATGACTTAGTGCTACCTTCAGAGGAAGAATAAAGAAAAGG
The DNA here is from genome assembly GCF_000412655.1 of Myotis brandtii. Taxonomy (NCBI): domain Eukaryota; kingdom Metazoa; phylum Chordata; class Mammalia; order Chiroptera; family Vespertilionidae; genus Myotis; species Myotis brandtii. The sequence goes on from NW_005360641.1 coordinate 741,822, forward strand.
TTGAGTAGAGTTTTCCACATAAAAAGATGCTATCCTATAGAGGAGGAATATGACTTAAGTTTGTAAAAGGTTGACTAGAACCTGTTGGTCCAGTGAGTTCTTCCAAGTCTGGCCCTCTATAGTGCAGAGATTAACCAAAGAACTTATATGCATACTGGAGGTCCAGCCTGGCCTGCGGGGATCTGGCCAAAACTCACCCAGTACACAGATTCGTGCACCAGTGGGGTCCCTTGGCCTGGCCTGTGGGAATTGGCCCAAAACCCGCAGTGCAACATCCCCTGAGGGCACAGGCCAGGCTGAGACCTTTGACTCAGAAGGACCACCCTGCTCTTATCTTTACTTTGAAGGACTGGGTCTACTTTTAGAAGAGAACTAGATAATGAGTGAATGGGTTGGAGAGTAAACAAATTGACGGTTGTCCAGTATCTACAGACTTAGGGAACCAGCCTATGCTAATGGGAACGTAGGTAGTCTCTGTCAGAGCCCAGCACGATTAGCGGAAGTGTGGTTTCATTAGAGATTCTACACCCAGATCCATGTATTATTCATTTATTGCAGGAGTGTTTTACAAATGGGAGACATGTTTTCCTTAAAGAAAATATAGAGAAGGGGTACAAGTTAGTAAAGGAGAAAATATTTTTATCAGAGGAGAAAAAACAAGTCTTAAAATGATGGGTGTTATAAAAGTGTTTCCTTACCCAAGATATGACCATCATGATGTTCAGGGAGATAAATACTGAGAAAATAGGGCACTGAGAAAGAAGTGGCATTCATAAGATAAGACATTGGAATAGCCAGGTTCAGAGAGATCAAATAAAGCCCATTTTAAAAATTGTTGTTTCTCTAGCATCTAGCATTCTTGCAAGAAAATAAAAGGCTCTTAGCATGTACTTATATTTTAAGTGATAAGTAAGACCAAAAGTCCTGCTATTTTCCTGCCTATCCTTTGCTAAATGTGTAGTTTACTAAATTATGTATAGGGTCTCTTTATTTGGCTAAGTTTAATTTGCATAATTTTCTTCACTATTACATAATTATAATGTCAGCTTAACTGACCATTTTCTGCTGATTTTATTTCTTAACATTTTTACTACTAATTAACCTTCATGCCTTTACCCTCCTTCTATAGAATAGTCTTCCTGAAAATCATCTCACACAAGTTGTCTCACTGATATATCAAGAATAATGAAAACTATTACAAGATACTTGCATACCTAGTTGAGAAATCCTGTGTTCTAAAGCTTTATGCTATTTAAGTATAGCACAAAAGTTATAAAGTGAACAGAGCTTGAGTATACTGTTCAAAGAACTTTTACAAAATTAAAACACATGTACCTACTTTTATTCACTCTTGTCCTTTTTCTGTCATTACCTCCCTGCAGTACTAACGACTATCCTATTTTGAATATTTTATGAATGTAGTAATTTCAATATGTTCCTTTTTGTGTCTGACTTTATTCAGGCAATATTATGTTGTGAGATTCATCTGTGATGTGCTTTTATATTTCAGATGCACATTTAATTATAGGAATAGACTTTAGTTACTGTGTAAATTTATTCTACTGGTGACAGTTTTAAAATTAAATTAAAAATGGAGACCAGATTTCAGAATTCCCTGAACAGACAAAACCATTTATATCACATAAGCAAAACTAAATCTAGCTTATTTCATGGATATAAGTAAAACTTAGCTTAGTTTATTTCTTGTAAATGCCTCTGATAATAATAACATAAACTTAAGTCATCTTCTTAAAAAGTCATATAAGAAAATCAATTTTAACTAATCCCCTGGTGTCTGGGAACCCCTTATTGTAATAGACAATCACTGTAAAGATTAAACAACTTCCTCATTTGCACTTTATAATAAGCCATCATGTAATGTCATGCCTCTGAGCTTCATATTAGGCTTCAGTTTGAAAGCTCCCAGTTCACAAACAGCTCTTATATACACAATAAACTCCTACTAAATAGTTATTTTATTGATCTAGTGGCTTTCATTTAGTTATTTCTAAATTTTTGACAATAGGGATTTGAATGTTTCCACTTCAAAGCTTTATGAATATTACTTGAACATCCTTTTATTTTTTTTTAATACAGATCTTTTGGTGCACAACACATTTTTATGTATTTCTCTTAGATATCTGTCTTTAAGAGAATTTTGAGTTGTAGGGTATATATATGTTGATCTTTAATAGTCACTGCCAAATGGGTTTACAAAGTGCCTATAATAATTCATAGTCCATGACACTAGTAGTCTATTTAACATATTTTCCAACATATTACTCAAAGTTTTGTTTTGTTTTAAAATTTAGCCATCCTAATGGGTTTTTATTAATTTTCTTAGTTTTTTCTTTCCTGCTCTTCCATATCTGTTTTTTAATTTTTAAAGATATCCTAGATTCAATTTTATTTATCTATTGTTTTTAGTACCATAACCTTACATAGTTATGTATTTTACATATTTTTGTGGTGTTTTAGATATCATGATATGCATTCCTAAATTTTTACAGTCTACCCAGAAGTAATATTATGCCACTTTACACAATATATAGAACAAGTTCAATCATATAGATCCTTTCCTATCCTCTGTGGTATTTTAATTTTTTAAAAAATATATTTCATTGATTTTTTACAGAGGAAGGGAGAGAGATAGAGAGTTAGAAACATCGATCAGCTACCTCCTGCACATCTCCCACTGGGGATGTGCCTGCAACCCAGGTACATGCCCTTGACCGGAATCGAACCTGGGACCTTTCAGTCTGCAGGCCGACGCTCTATCCACTGAGCCAAACCGGTTTCAGCCCTCTGTGGTATTTTATGTTGTAATTATCATACATATTAAATCTGTAAACATTATAAACCCCATGAGAAAATATTATTTTTGCTTTGAGTAGCTGTGTAGATTTTAAAGATAATAAAGAAAACCTAGTCTTTCATATGCCTTTGATTATTTACCTTCACAAGGCTCTTTATTCATTAAAAAAAATGAGTTTATTTATGATGGCATTTCAGATGGAGGAACTTTTTTCACCATGAGTGTGTATATGATAACAAAAATATTATTATATTTAATTTATGAGAAAATATATTTATTGAGTTTTCATTATTGAAAGATATTTTACTGCATTTAGAATTCTAGGGCGAGTTTTTTTTTTTTCTTTTAGTACTTTAAAGACAGTTAGCACTATTTTCTAGGCTGTGAGGATTTTATTAGAAGTTACAGTCATTAGATTATTCTTCTGAGATAATGTCATATATTACTTTCTGTCTGCTTTCAAAATTTTCTCTTTATCATTGTTTTCCAGTAGTTTGTCTATGAGGTGCCTAGATTTAATTCTCATTGAATCTGTCCTACTGACATGTCGCTGAGATTCTCTAGTCTATAAAAATATATATTTCACCAAATTTTGGAGGTTCGCCATTATTTCAAATCTTGTTTCCTAATCCATAGAGAAATGAATGTTATAATTCATTCAAATTCTTGCCACTAGACCTGGAACTGGGATCAAGTCTCCTCTCCTCTTTGATTCAGTGTTCTCCAGATCTCTTGGAATTTTTATACTGTTAGCTCTCTCTTTTTCTCCTATATTTTAAAAATGTCTAGGTCAGTGGTCGGCATACTCATTAGTCAACAGAGCCAAATATCAACAGTACAAAGATTGAAATTTCTTTTGAGAGCCAAATTTTTTAAACTTAAACTATATAGGTAGGTACATTGTTATTAATTTAATTAGGGTACTCCTAAGGCTTAGGAAGAGCCACACTCAAGGGACCAAAGAGCCGCATGTGGCTTGCGAGCCACAGTTTGCCGACCACTGGTCTAGGTCTTTGAAAAATGCCTGAAATATTAGACATAAAATATTCACTGAATAGTTTAAAACTTCTTACAACCTCATACATAAGATTAGTTCTTAACCTGATCGAGTTTTCCATCAAATATTCTTTCATTAAAATTAACTTAACCTAGCATTTGATCTCTTTTTCAACTTAAAATATATCTCACAAGTCTATAGCTTGATGACTTATAACAAATTAAATAAGCCTATAACTATTACTTCAATGAAAAAATTATTTTTAAAAATAACTTAAAACCATTGTCATGTCTTTTCCAAATTGCTACTACCTGGGGTAGATTAAAGAGAATTACAATTTATTTGTTTTCTACTTCCATTACATATCTCTTCTCTTTCATTTTGGGAGATCTCTGTTATTCCTGTGACCAATATAGCACAGCAGAAATTAAGCTGGTGTCAGCTTTTGGGCCCAGGGCATGAGAGTTGTGGCTTATGCTTCTTATCTTTTCGATGAATTCTTCTTGGAAGCCAGCTACCATGTAAAAAGTTTGACTACCATGAGACAAGCATATTATGAAAAGTCAAAGCTATATAAAAAGATCCTGAAAATGAGACATAATAGGAGTGTGGATGGACAAGGAAAACTGGGTGAAGGGAAGATCTGGAAAGTAGATCTTCCAATCTTAGCCAGCCTGTTGAGGCCACATAGTACAGAATATCAGAACTACATTGTTAGGTAGCTCCGAAGCTCCTGACTCCCAAAATTAAGAGAAAAATTAGAAGCTTCTTTGAGCCACTGTGTTTATTATATAGAAATAGATTGCTGAAATAAGAAAATAAATAACTTGGTCTTTATTTCTCACTATCCCAAATTCTAGTATCATCACTGAATCTGGTCTTTTTAAAATTTTATTTATGTAATTGAAATATACAAACATGTTTGCATGTATGGTTTATTTAACTCGGTTTAGCTATGAGATGTATATGTGTATGTCTGTTTATAATTATTTCTTCTTGTTTAGTGTATACAATGAAATATAGGAATATATATATACACACACACATACTTATTAGATGAATATACAAAATTTAGTGGCAATGTTCCTATGATGAACATTCTACTTATTCTACATTTTGGATTATTATGAATAAAACTTCTATAAGTATGTTTACAAATAGATTTTATTGAATCTTACATGGGTTTTTGTTTTATTATAAAAAAGAGTGAAATTACTAGGTCTTAAGAAATTTACCTACATTTTCAATCCTAGTAAGCAACATTGAATGCTTCTATAGACATTCTGTCAATGTATACTCCCACTATCTGTGCTTGAGAATGTCAGTTACTTCTAATTCTTGCTAACATTGTAACATTTTTAAATTGATCTATTCCTGTGGGTATCTCAGTGACTATTTTTTTTTCATTGATAACAAATGAGAGTGGTTACCTTTTCATATTTTATTGGCCATTAAGATGTTATATTTTGTAGAGTGATTTCCAAAGTCTCTTATCCATTTTCCATTGACTCTCTGCCTTGTATTTAGAAATAGTTTTCAATAGAAATTGATTAAAATATATATTAGATGTAAGCCTCTTGTTGGTTATATGTGTTTCAGATATCTTCTCTCATTCTATAACTTACCTTTGTATTTACCTAATGGTAACTTTTGATTTAAATATTTTCTTAATTTTAATACATCAAACATTTTCAATTTCTTATGTTTAGCATTTTTGTATCCTACTTAAGTATCTTTGAACATGAATCCAATTACTATATCTTCATATACTATTGTCTATACATTTTATTTATTTTTTGTGTCACATATAAATCTATAGCCCAGCTTACAGTTTTTGATTTTGTGGTAAAGCAAAGTTAAGTTTTTTATGCTTTTCATATGGATATTCAGTCCTTTATTGAACTAGTATTGAACTAAAACTCTCTACTGAAAAGAATAACCCTGACCGTGTTCTGTAAGGCTATCTTGTTTTAACTAATGTAGTTATATGTACTTGGTCCTGCTTCAGGACTCTATTCTGTCTCATTGACCTATTTGTTTATCCTGGTGTCAATACCAACTCCCGGAACTACTTTAACTTTAATGTATGTCTTAAAGTCCAGCAGAGTATATTCCACCACTGTGTATTTTTTTTAAGATTGCCTTGGCTATTTGTGGCTCTTGTATTCCCATATTTCTTTTAGAATTGACTTGTACATTTTCACAAAAACAACTCAAAATTTTGATTAGGGTTGCATCATAATTATATATAAAATTTGAGAGGCAGAAATGAACTTTATAATAATTTGCTGCTAATCAAGAAATGGGTTATATGCCTACATTATTAAGGTAGTCTTTGTTTAGTCTCAAAAGCTTTATGTCTTATTGTGGAAGAAATATTAACCAACTTTTATTTATTTTTAATCATGTGATGATTATAATATTATTCTAAATGTTATATTTTTAAATTTCACCTTTGAATTGTTTATAGTTTCTTTAGAAAAAAAATGATTTTGCACAGTGACCTTGCATCTAGTCACTTGCTAAGTCCTTAGAGTTTAACAATTTAATTGTAATCTTACTAAATGTACTCATTTGTATTAAGAAGTAACAATCACTAAGCTCTTTTGATTCTACTGCCTCACTTGTCATATATTTGTCCTTATCCCTGTGCCATCATTCCAGTTGAAAGTACCTACATTTCATCTCAATTGCTGCAATAGACTCCCCATTAATGTTCTACATTTTCTCCTATTCCCTCTAGTCTCTCAGCAACAAGGCTTATTCTTTCAAATTTAAAATTGGAACATTATAATGGTATCTATTACTTTTTTGCTTAGCATATTTTCTTTCTGGATTTGTCCCTGCACAACCTCATAGCCTAATTACATGGATTATGATGGCTTTGCCTTTCATGTCCTATGAGTAGGGTTGCCATTATATATATATACTAGAGGCCCAGTGCATGAAATCATGCACAGGTAGGGTCCCAAGGCATAGCCTGTGATCAGGGCCATCTTCCGCCCGCTGGCCAGTCCCCAGTCCCACCCCACTGCCACCCACCCCAGTTCCTCATGATTCCCTGTTGGCCATCCAGCGATCTGAGCCTGCGGGCTGCAGGAGAGGGACCCAGAGGTGGTCAATGCACCTCATAGTGACTGGTCGATTGGTCATTCCAGTCATTATGTTATTATGGCCACTGGCCTTTAATTATATAGGATAGTAAATTTGAATTTGAGGTATACATAAAATGTTTTTCATATATTATTTTAGGGACCATACTTATATATTTTTAAAAAGTACTTGTTGAAGCCCTAAAATTCAAATAAAGCTAGGCATTCTTTATTCCCCCTAGATATGGTAATCCTACACACAAATAATTTTATTAACCCCACTCACAAATCACCCTCTTAGAAACAATTACTGGTTCAGAAATGAACCTGCAGTTAAGATGAGACTGTGATTACCCTGGGTCTGTCTGTATAGAAATATTTAGTTTTTATCTGTGATTTCTATTTGTAAAATGATGTTAGTCTTAACTTGCTTATGGGCATCTTTGTCGTGTGAAAGAAAATAAAAATAAAAGAAAGTTGACTAGGAGATGAAAATGTGGAGAGAACAAGAAGGAGAGAGCCAGATTATTGATGGTTCTGCGAGTCCCTGAATCCAGTTGTTGAAATTAACAAAGACCAACTTAACAAACAATGACCAACTAAATGAGAATAGGCAAAGGAAATTCATCCAGACTTGCTATAGCAAGGAAATCAGCCACCATCACTTGAGTTTTGGCAAAGACCCCGAGGCAGGTATAGAAGTGGGAAAGCTTTACAGTGGAAAAAAAAGAAGGCTTCAGGTGTGTCTTAACTGGAGGTTGTTGGCACAGGGAAGCTGTAATTCGGTTAAGTAGAAGTGAGGCATCTTATATAATTGGCTTTCTGGTTGGTTCTAAATTGGAAGTGAAGCCCAGCTGGTGTGGCTCAGTGTTGAGTGTCATCCTATGAACCAGGAGGTCACTGTTTGATTCCTGGTAGGACACATGTTCAAGTTGCTGGCTCAATCCCCAGTAGAGGTCATGCAAGAGATAGATGATCAATGATTCTCTCTCATCATTGATGTTTCTCTCTCTCTCTCTCTCTCTCTCAAACTCTCTCTCTCTTTCTCTCTCCCTTCCTCTCTGAAATCAATTAAAAAATATATTAAGTTGGAAGTGGGGGAAAAATAGGGAAGCTGACAGTGATTCATCAAGTATTGGCCATTTGGGGCTGATTATTATAGGAATTATGGTCTGGCTTCCTACAAGTCTGATTTATAGCAAGCTGGCTTCCTGGGCTGGTTGCTGCTGATAATGAGTTGGTTTCCTGGGAAGCTAGCTGCAGGTTTTGGGTCAGAGTTTTATTTTTACATATTGTCTGGCTAGTGTCCATTTCTATATTCAATCTTTCACAGTGATATATGAATCATAGACTTTTTAGTAATGCGAATTAATAAATTCCCCTTTATGCATTGTCTAGTGGGAGGTATACTACTTAAGTCAGTTGCCTAAAGAATAGTTCTGACAAATATGAAACCTTCTCATATTTTCCAATCATTGTTTTAACATGTAAAGATAAATTATGAATGTAGCCTACAATACCCAGAATAATTTGTTTCTGTCTCTCTAGTCCATTTTTGTATCAATGTGTCAGTAATGCATAAGCATTTAATCATCATATTAACTTTCTGTCAATTCCTGTAATGGAGTATTTTTATTCTCAAGAATTTTTCTCCTCCTCACATTTCTTCTTCCTAAATATTTTGCATGCAAACTCCTCCCTGCCACAATTCATCACTATCATTTTAATATTAACCCTAGCCCTGGTGGTGTTGCTAAGTGATTAGAGCAAAATTTTTAGTCAAGGGCACTTACCTGGGTTACAGGTTCCATCCTAGCCCCTATCGTGGCACTTGTGAGAGGAATCAACCCATATATCTGTCTTTCTCTCCTCCTCCCTCTCACTCCCTTCCACTCCCTCTAAAAATCAATGGAAAAAGTATCCTTGGGTGAGGATTAACAAA
>NW_005360641.1:750809-759614 GCF_000412655.1 Myotis brandtii
TAAAATTAAATTAACCCTCTTACATTCTTGAGCTCTCAATTAAAACAACTTGTTCTGGGAAATTTTTACTGACTTTTAAGACAACTTCAGATACCTACTATGCACTATTTTACTAAACTTAAACCTAAACTTCTCTATTAAACACCACACCACACTTATAACCAACATATAAACTGTTTAATTTATTATTAAATATCTGTTCATTCTGCTAGGAAAAATGGGGCCTAAACTTTGTGTTAACTGCTAAACCATACAGATACTTTACACAAAGATGGTGGTTATTATACTAATACTAGAGGCCCGGTGCACAAAAATTTGTGCACTCGGGTGGGGGGAGGGGGGTCCCTCAGCCCAGCCTGTGCCCTCTTGCAGTCTGGGACCCCTCAGGAGATAACGACGGGGTCCCCACTGGGGTGCCTGGCCAGCCTGGATGAGGGGATGATGGCTGTTTGCAGCTGGTCACACCCCCTTCAGGGTGGGGGTCCCCACTGGGGTGCCTGGCCAGCCTGGATGAGGGGATGATGGCTGTTTGCAGCTGGTCACACCCCCTTCAGGGTGGGGGTCCCCACTGGGGTGCCTGGCCAGCCTGGATGAGGGGATGATGGCTGTTTGCAGCTGGTCACACCCCCTTCAGGGTGGGGGTCCCCACTGGGGTGCCTGGCCAGCCTGGATGAGGGGATGATGGCTGTTTGCAGCTGGTCACACCCCCTTCAGGGTGGGGGTCCCCACTGGGGTGCCTGGCCAGCCTGGATGAGGGGATGATGGCTGTTTGCAGCTGGTCACACCCCCTTCAGGGTGGGGGTCCCCACTGGGGTGCCTGGCCAGCCTGGATGAGGGGATGATGGCTGTTTGCAGCTGGTCACACCCCCTTCAGGGTGGGGGTCCCCACTGGGGTGCCTGGCCAGCCTGGATGAGGGGATGATGGCTGTTTGCAGCTGGTCACACCCCCTTCAGGGTGGGGGTCCCCACTGGGGTGCCTGGCCAGCCTGGATGAGGGGATGATGGCTGTTTGCAGCTGGTCACACCCCCTTCAGGGTGGGGGTCCCCACTGGGGTGCCTGGCCAGCCTGGATGAGGGGATGATGGCTGTTTGCAGCTGGTCACACCCCCTTCAGGGTGGGGGTCCCCACTGGGGTGCCTGGCCAGCCTGGATGAGGGGATGATGGCTGTTTGCAGCTGGTCACACACCCTTCAGGGTGGGGGTCCCCACTGGGGTGCCTGGCCAGTCTGGGTGAGGGGCTGAGGGCTGCTTTCAGGCTGGCGGTTGTTGACTGAAGCTCCCAACCGCTCCTTTTTTTTCTCTTTTTTTATTTTATTCTGGGCCAGCTTTAGCTCTGGCTCTAGCTCTGAGGCTTCGTATCTGGTTTGTTTGCCGTTCTATAATCGAAACAATGTATAACTTCAGCTCTGAGATCCCGGCAGGCTGAAAGCTGGTTTCTGGGGGTTTGTTTAGCTTTTTATTTGCAACATAGTACATAGTTCCTTAGAGTTGCAACTCAGAGGCTGGCAAGTCAGGCAGGGAACGTTGGAGTCTGCAGTCACTGGAGCAAGCCTCATGCTTGCTTCCAGCTGCCTGGCTGCTGGCCGCCATCTTGGCTGACAGTTAATTTGCATAAGGATATGCTGATTAGCTAATGGGAAGGGTAGCGGTTGTACGCCAATTACCATGTTTCTCTTTTATTAGTGTAGATATTCATTGAATGAATAAGTTGAAGACTTTCAATACATTATTTTGAAGTAAATAAATTAAATTATATGCCTCAAAATGTTTTTACTGGACCACAATAGTTATAATTATAATTAAATATAAATAACATCAACTAATTATAAAACACACATTTTTCTAACATAATAACTAATTAAAATAGCAATGTAAAGTGCTTCATTAGAAATATGACTAAGCATTGAAGACAGATTTGAAGCATTTTCTAACAGTGGCCTCTCAATAATATGTATATGGTATCCTATATAATAAAAGGCTAATATGCAAATAGATCAAATGGTGTAATAACCGAACAACCAGTAGCTATTATGTGCGCTGACCACTAGGGGGCATGCACGAAACATGGCAGGCATCGGCTGCAGTGGGATGGTGGAGCAGGTAAGCAGGGGCACCAAACAAAGGTGGGGTATCAGTCGCTGTAATTGGGGTTAGCCTCTGGTGGTTACTGAAAATTCTTCGTTCCCACGCGCCGCAGCCCCACCAGCTGCTCGAACCTGCTGCTGGTGCCGGTCTCGCTTGCACCCACTGCTGGTGTTGGAGCCGTTGTTCACACCCACTGCCGGAGCTGGGCACCGCCCTGCTCGCTTGGTGCCATCAGCGGGTGCAAGCAGCAGATGCCAGCCCCAATCGCCCCTCAGGGTCTCTCCACCTACCCCTGCTCCTGAGGGGAGATCGGGGCCAACAGCCACCACTCACACCTGCTGTCAGTGATGGCCCCGCTTGCACCCACTGCTGGTGCCAGAGCTGCTGCTCACACCCATGACCAGCACTGGCCCTGCTCACACCCTCTGACTGCACTGTCCCTGTTCGCACTCACTGCTGGCACTGGCCCCAATCTCTCCCAATCTCTCCATGACTACAGCGATTAGGGTCAGTGCCTTCAGCGCATGGGAGTGGTGGTGGGAGCCGGACTGCTGGCAAACAGGGGGCCAGGGGCAGCAGCAGGAGGGGCTGGGCAGGTGTGCGTAAGATGGGCCGAGACCTGCCCCTGTGCCTACTGTAACCCCGCAGCCCACAGTTCCTTTTAAGGTGCACAAATTCATGCACTGGGCCCCTACTTACTCTATAATAAGTCATCCACCATTGTGCCCATTTGCATACCAGCATAACAAAGTCACAGACTCTCTTTTTCATATGTACATATTCAATTAAATCAAACTTATCTTAACATTATCAAATCTGTGCTATTTTATTTTATGTTTTCTTTAGAAAACTTTATTTGATTAACTATTGGGTATTTCTCCATATTACCATTAAAATTCAATAATTCAGAAGTTTTTTATATTATATTTTGAGGGGAAATGGAGAGAGAGAGAGAGAGAACAAAAGAGCGAGATGGGAGGAGGGAAAGACAGGAAGAAGAAAGAAGATACCTATACTTTTCTAAAAAATTACTTTGAATTATAGTTTACATGGAACTAGGAAATTATCTAATTTTGTGTATGAAGGAAGATAATATACATTCAACTTAAGCATTTTTTTGACTGTCATTTATTTCTGAGATATTAGAAATATCTAGGGCTGTTTATAGACTATAATATTTATATAATTATAATATTTATAAGTATATACAAATTAATATATAGTGTTGAAAACATAGGCCTCCTGCCTAGTTGGCATGGCTCAGTGGTTGAGCATTGACCTATGAACCAGGAGATCACGGTTTGATTCCTAGTCAGGGCATATGACTGGGTTGCAGGCTCAATTCCCAGTGTGGGGTGTGCAGGAGGCAACCAATCAATGATTCTGTCTCATCATTGTTGTTTATATCTCTTTCTCCTTCTCCTTTCCTCTCTGAAATCAATAAAATATATTTTTAAAAATAGGCCCTAAACAGAGTCTCCTGTGCTTAGGCCCACATCAGTAAACCAAGACTTACTACATAACCTAATTGCAGTTTCAGCCTCTGCTGGGAATGTGACTTTTCACCAGTTAATCTGGAATTACCTAGTCAGCACTAGTGAAGTAATCTTCCTGATAGATCCCTGCCTTCCCCCAAAGGAAGGTGAACATCGTTCTTTGCTGTAACAATCTACTCTCCTTGTCTCATTCCTTTCCTTCTATAAAAGTCTTCCATTCTGTGCAGGTCTTCAGAGCATCTTTCTATCTGCTAGGTGAGATACTTCCCAATTCATAAATCAGTAAAGACAGCCAATGAGATCATTAAATTTACTCAATTAGATTTTGTTTTTTAACAATATTTATTTATAAACATAGTTTTCATTAACATAAATTTGGGAAAATTGGTGCTAAAGTGAGAAAGATACAACATGAACATTTTACAATCCTTTATAATAAAAGCCTAATATGCTAAGTGTCTGGTCATCCAGTTGGCCGTTCAACCAATCAAAGTGTATTATACTAATGATATGCTAAGGCTACTCAACTGCTTGCTATGACGTGCACTGACCACCAGGGGAAAGACACTCTGACCAGTAGGTGAGCTTGCTTTTGGGGTCCAGCTGATAGGGACTGAGCGAAATGGGCCAGACACTCCCTGGAGCCCTCCCGTGGTCCCTCTCTGGCTGGCCAACCTCCTGCGTCCCTCCCGGGTCCTGATCATGCACAGGTAGAGTCCATTGTCCTGGCCTGCACTCTCTCACAATCTGGGCTGAGGGAACCACCCCAAGTACACAAATTTCATGCACTGGACCTCTAGTTTTCTATCAAATGAGGAAACACTATTTATTTGATTTGGAACTTGCACTAATCTTGAGTCTAAGAAATGATGTCCTGCCAAGTGGCAAAACACCTTTCTTTTTAAAATAAATCTTTATGGTTGAAAGTATTACATATGTCCCCTTTTTCCTCCATTGCCCTCTCCAACCCTCCTTTCTCCCCTCCTCCACTCCTTCACCACCCTACGTTCTGTATTTATGGGTATGCACTTAGGTACATGAGTTCATTGGTTGATCTATTCCCCCCATTCCACTCTCCCCTGCATTCCCTCTGAACTTCCTAGTTTATCTTTAGTCATAGTTGAAGGAGTTCATAAGCTAATGGAAACAAAGGTCAATTAATAGCAACAATTGTAATTTATATGAAGCTATAGACTTCTCTTGACAAATTTCTTCGCATAAGTTAAAAAAATGTACTTGCAATTTTTCCCACAAAAGTTAATTGCTCTCTAGTTTCAATTAGAATGACACATAATTTAAACTGAGTTGCTTCATGTGTTGTTCTAAAGAATAAAAGGGAAGACGTATAACCGGAGGTGACCATGACTTAGAATTCGTTGCCACAATTGACACAGAGAGCAATAAAACTAGAAATTTTCCGCCTGATGATGGTTAGAGATGTCATTCAGGGTGAAGTATTAATTTCTTTTTGATGCCAAAGTTCAAGAAGCACCATGTGTTCTAGTGTTGACTAATACTAGCTTTGGGGAAGTTTCCTAATTAAAAGCTCATGACAGTAAGCCTTAACATTTAGCAATAAATTATAAAATAAATAGAAGACTAAAAATCAAGCAAAATGAAAGAAAACATAAAATAAAATTTTATGGTATCTCAGATTGCCTTGGTTTTCAATGATGATTACCTTAGGTTGTTAGCTAATTACAACATATATTGAAAGACAGTAACACAAAAGTAATCAGCAAGGGCTATGAGACTAGAAAAAGGGAAAATTAATGTAGGCTGAAGCAGCATGAAAAGAGTAGGTCTTGAACTAGACATTAAAAGATTAAAGGAAGGCACACATATACCAAGACTTTGTGAATGAAAATGTCAAATGGAGCAAAATTATAGTAGATTCACCCTGAGCAACATTTATAAAATTTAATTACATAAAGAAAGCTTCATAATGTATAATAACTAAGCTTTTATCCTCACAAAAAAGGGCAACAGTTTATTCAATTTTTATTTTATTTTTAAAATATAGACTTAATTTCAGTTTCTCTGCCCATATATATAGCCCATAAGAAATATCAAATAAAACAGCTGGTAGAATAAAAGGGAAAGGTAGAGATTCAGAGAAAAGGGACCACAGATGCAGCCTCTAGAGTTTGGTGCAAATAATAAGGGAGGAAGTATGAAGAATCTGTCAGGACACAGGCCCAGCTGCTCAGGTGCTCAGGACCTGATGGGACAGAGAGGACAGTAGGAAGAAAGAAGCCCCCATATCCACAGCTTGCTCCTTGAAAGGCACTGTCTAGCCAGGGGTGGGCAAACTTTTTGACTCGAGGGCCACAATGGGTTCTTAAACTGGACCGGAGGGCCGGAACAAAAGCATGGATGGAGTGTTTGTGTGAACTAATATAAATTCAAAGTAAACATCATTACATAAAAGGGCACGGTCTTTTTTTTTTTTAGTTTTATTCATTTCAAACGGGCAGGATCCGGCCCGCGGGCCGTAGTTTGCCCACGGCTGGTCTAGGCACTTGTTACCCAACTCATGGCAAAAGATTGTGACTTGGTTCCGATAAGAAATTAAAGTGTCCCAAAGAGCATCTTCTGAGAATGACGCAGTCACCTTTCTACCCTAGAGTGTGAGTATGAGCAGCTGGGACAAGTGCCACTGGGTCAAGCTACTTACTACCCAAGAAAATCCATGGAGCCAAGCTGGGTTAGCTGAGGCAAGGGCAGCCTCACTATCTACAGAGGCTGTAGGTAGATTTAGAAAATGGGCAGTGGTAGTGAAAACAAGAGTGGTACACAAGCAGGCACATTTCATTAGTGAGAAGATTCAGACTATTGGCTGCTCAATTTTTTCACATGACTTCCCTCCTATATTTAGCCTATTAATATGAGTGTGATGAAAGTCCAAAAGAGCAATCTATATACTATAAAATAAAAGAGAAACATGTAAATGAACTTTCCCTCTGCTATGCTCACCAGCCAATTAGGAGTGAGTATGCAAATTAACCCAACAAAGATGGTGGGTTAATTTGCATACACAGGTGCTGGGTGGAGAGCAGAGTGGGAGAGCCAGCAGAGAGTGGAGCGGCTTGGAGAAATTGGCTCCCCAAGCCGCCAGATAGGCAGCAGAGAGGGAGAGCTGGTGGCTTAGAAAACTTGGCAGAGTGGGAGGCCATGGGATGGAAACAGAGCAGGACAGGAAAACCAAGATCACAGGGAGCACCAGGAATGCTGAGAATCGTAGTTCTGGTGGCAGACGAATCTCCTAGACACTAGAGCAAAGTGAGCCTGGAGCAAGTTACTGTTGTGGTGGGGGATGGAGGGAAAGTAAAGGTGAGAGACATAAGTAAAATCAGAGTGTCTAGGAAAAATTAAAGGGAAGATATCCTAAAACTTCCAGGAAATCTCCACCAATAAAGCAAAGAAAAAAAAAATGCCTCTATTATTCTGTGAACAACAAACCAAACTGAGTTGGGGTCTGAGAAAATTCGCTCATATGATTGTAAAGACAGACAGAAACTTCCGGATTGGAGAGGGCTCCCCTGAGGGCTCCCAGATTGAAGAAGGTGCAGGTCAGGGTAAGGCCCCCCCCCCCTAAGTGCACAAATGTGATTCACCGGGCCTGTAATATATCTACACTAATAAAAGAGAAACATGCAAATTAACCATCACTCTGACACTCTGCTACACCCACAAGTCATGCCCACCAGCCAATCAGGAGCGAGTATGCAAATTAACCCAACTAAAATGGCAGCAGCCACAGAGCTGGAGGGAGCAAGAGACTTGGGTTGCCCCCAGCAATGGAGGAAGCCAAGCTTCCTGCCTGCCCTGGCTGGCCCTGGGCTCTGCCCAAGGCTACAAAGTTTCAATTATAGAGGATAAATAATCCCAGATACCCGCTTCCAGCCCGCCCTGGCCTCTGCTCAAGGAGGCACTGAAAAAAAAAAAAAAAAGGAGAAAAAGGAGAGACTGGGAGCTTGGGTAGCCAGGGGGTGTGGCCAGCCTGAAAACGGCCATTAGCCCCTCACCCAGGATGGCCAGGCAGCCCACCAGGACCCCCCACCCTGAAGGGGCTGTGGCCAGCCAGAAAATGGCCCTCAGCCCCTCACCCAGGCTTGCCAGGAACCCCAGCGGGACTCCCACCCTGATTTGGGACACCCTTCAGGCAAACCAGCTGGCCCCCACCCATGCACCAGGCCTCTATCCTATATAATAAAAGGGTGATATGCAAATTGACCCTAATAGCAGAACAACTGGGAATGACTGGTCACTATGACACACACTGACCACCAGGGGGCAGATGCTCAATGCAGGAGCTGCCCCCTGGTGGTCAGTGAGCTCCCACAGGGGGAGCTCTGCTCAGCCACAAGCCAGGCTGATAGCTGCCAGCACAGCGGTGGTGGCGGGAACCTCTCCTGCCTCCTCTCCAGCACTAAGGATGTCTGACTGCAGCTTAGGTCTGCTCCCCACTGGCAAGTGGACATCCCCTGAGGGCTCCTGGGATGCCAGAGGGATGTATGACTGCCAGCGTAGGCCCGATCCCCCAGGGAGCAGGCCTAAGCCAGCAGGTGGTCATCCCCGAGGGTCCCAGACTGCGAGAGGGCACAGGTCGGGCTGAGGGACCCCTAGTATATATATAATATGCAAAGTGTCCCCTCGGGAGTTCAACCAACCAGGAGTTTGATCACTCAGTATGACATGTGCTGACCACCACGGGATGCCACAAAATGAAAGACGGCACCAGCTGGCAGCCAGCATCTTGGGAAGGGAGGCCCAGGCTGGCAGCTGGCAGCTGCTAGGGACCCTACCCATGCATAAATTTCGTGCACTGGGCCTCTAGTACTAAATTAAAAATGGTGCCATCCACCTACCCCCACTGTAGTGGGGTAGATCTTTCACTTCTTCATGTATATACAACTTATTTTCTTAAAAGTATAATTTAATTCTACTTTTAATTCATTTTACCTGACAAATGATATTATTAATCCAAGAAAAATAATCTATTAGATATATATGCCAAGTATTTTTTGTGTTTCATAGAAAGTAGAATATTACATTTTAAGCAAAATGCATTCTGACATTAAAAGTTCACATGCTTTAAAAATATGAAATGTTAACATTATGTCATAGTCTCTTTGGAGTTATTGCCCTTGAGTACAGTTATTACTAAGACTAGTAGCCCGGTGCACAAAATTTGTGCACTCAACGGGGGGGGGGGGGGCCC
>NW_005360641.1:760496-795642 GCF_000412655.1 Myotis brandtii
CAGAAGCGGGGTGCGGGGCTGGGAAGCTGCGGCCGGGGACGCTGGCGGCCGATGCTTCCCTGACCCCCACCCAGCTTCTGTGGTCAGGGATCACAGAAGCCGTTTATGGGGCTGGGAAGCCATGGCCAGGGACGCTGGTGGAGGACGCTTCCCTGACCCCCACCCAGCTTCTGTGGTCAGGGATCACAGAAGCCGTTTATGGGGCTGGGAAGCCACGGCCGGGGACGCTGGCGGAGGACGCTTCCCTGACCCCCACCCAGCTTCTGTGGTCAGGGATCACAGAAGCGGGGTGCTGGGCTGGGAAGCCATGGCTGGGGACGCTGGAGGCAGACTGACCCGCACCCAGCTTCTGTGGTAAGGGATCACAGAAGCCGGGTGCAGGGCTGGGAAGCTCCTGGGACTGCCAGCTTCGCCCGTGCCCAGCTCCCATCGCTGGCTCCACCCCTACTTCCCGCTATCACTGGCCAGGGTGGCAAAGGCGCCAGATTCTCTGATCATCCCTGGGGGCCGCCTTTGCCCTGCCCCCGGCTCTTAGCTCCCCCCTGGGTTTCCGATCACTGTCAGTGGCAGGGGGCTTCTTCCTGCTTTCCCTTTCGCCTCCTGCATTGTGCCTACATATGCAAATTAACCGCCATCTTTGTTGACAGTTAACCGCCATCTTAGTTGGCAGTTAATTTGCATATCGCCCTGAATAGCCAATGAAAAGGGTAGCGGTCGTACGCTAATTACCATGTTTCTCTTTTATTAGTGTAGATAATTATCTTGACTGGAAAAAACACAAACTTTATAAGGAGTACATACATTTTTATTTTATAAGAAATGAAAAATATTTTTGCTTGTGCATTCACAATATTTTAGAAAATGAACTTATAGAAAAGAAGGGGAACACTTTTAAAAATAGTTTTGATGAATTAACTAAATAAATAATCCATTAGCAATGGCAAAAATAGTTCATTTCCTAAGTCATTAAAGCAGTTTTTGCTTAGATTGAATTAATTGCCCCATAGACCTGCAAATCACATTGCAGACAACATGGCACAGAAATAACCATATTCTTTTTTCTTGTTATATATTTTCCCCTTTGTAACATTTTGTTTAAAGAGAATAATATGAGCTTAAGTTCATTATATTCAAGTCAATGCAAATGTACATTCCTCTAATAATGTTACCATTCTTTTAGGAAATATATGATTCAATTTTCTAATTGGTTAATTTAAGCTTTACCCACAAAAAAATTCATGTTATAATATTGGCAAAACACAAATCATTGTTTAAGATTAAACATAAGGGAAGGTAAAGAAAGAAGTATAAAAATAAGTAACTTTACTGTCCATTATATAAATACTAGGGGCCCAGTGCACGAATTGTACACCTTGAAAGGAACTGTGGGCTGTGAGGCTGTGGTGGGCACAGGGGCAGGTTTCAGCCCATCCTCCATGCCCCCTCCTGGCCCCTCCTACCATGGTCCCTAGTCCCCTTTCTGCCAGCAGCCCCGTTCCCACTGCTGCTGCTCCCATGCACTGATGGCACTGGCCCCGCTGGCACCCGCTGACGGCATGGAGCAATTGGGGCCTGTACCAGCAGTGGGTGTGAGCGGTGGCTGCTACCCCAATTGCCCCTCAGGAGCAGGGCGAGGTGGAGAAGCTCTCAGGGGCAATTGGGGCTGGCAGCCACCGTTCACACCCGCTGATGGCACTGAGAAATAGGAACCTGTGCCAGGTGCCGGCAGCAGGTGTGAGCAGAGGCTCCAGCACTGGCAGTGGGTGTAAGCAGTGGCTTCCAACCCTAATCACTCCTCAGGAACAGGGGAGGTGGAGAAGCCCTGAGGAGTGATCCTGGCTGGCAGCCTCCACTTGCACCCACTGAAGGTGCTGAATGATTGGGGCTGGCACTGGGTGCTGGCAGTGGGTGCAAGCGGGGCCAGTGCCAGCAGCAGGTGTGAGTGCTGGGTGGGACTGTGGCAAGTGGGAGCAAAGAATTTTCAGCGACCACCAGAGACTTGTTCCGATGACAGGGACCAACGTCCCACCTTGGTCTGGTGCCCCCGCTCACCTGCTCCATCATCCCGCTGCGGCTGACACCAACCATGTTCTGTGCTCTGCCACCTGCTTCCAATGCCCATCATGTTCTGCACACGCCCCTGGTGGTCAGCGCTCATCATAACGACTGGTTGTTCAGTTGTTCAGCTGTTCTGCCGTTCAGTCTATTTGCATATTAGGGTTTTATATATATATATAGATTCTTTAAGCATTTAAATTATTATTTCACTAATAGAGACCTGGGTGCATGAATTTGTGCATGGGTGGGGTCCAGCTCGCCCACCCTGATGGGAGCCCATCAGGCTGGGTCTGCAGGGGGAGGGGCCACATCCTGTTGGCTGGCCCTGCCCCCAATCGGGGTGTTGGGGGCTGATCGGGGCCCAGTTCAGGCTGGTTGGCTGCTGCAGTGCGCATCATAGCCACCAGTCTTTCCAGTCATTCTGGTTCTGCCATTCCAGTCACTGGGCTTTTATATATGTAGATGGATGGTATCACATATCACTTTTCTGGACATACTTTGTAGGTTAGTTGATGATAATTGTTTAATCAAAACATTCATGCATTTTTCTTGTTTATATCTCCCTTTTTAACACTGGCAATTCTAACAAATTGGTAAATTAAATACACACAGATACACAACTTATATTTTAAGTCATACGTCATTCACTTATTTTTTTGATTTTAGAGTAATTGATTCAGAATTAACCAAGAATGATGACATTGAATTATCAACAGAGAAAACAATAAAGTGCACTTGCATTTTATGGTTAAAAACATACTCACTATCATCCTTATAATGTTACTCTTCAAAGCCAACTTGAGAAAAATGCCAGGTACTAATATGTACAAAAGAAATGAATAGGAGCTTAGAGTCGTTATTTCATTGGGGCTGCCAAGTAGGGATTTTTAAATTCTATCATTTCTTCTGATATGTTATCTGTGTCACCTGTCTACTTGATGACAAAAAATTACAAACCAGCCCCTGTGCCTCATGCAGTGATGCAGTGAGAAGTGTACAGCACTACCTATGAAGTATTCTTGTCAAAAAAGTACAGGTGGAATCCAGTGGCTTTCCAAGGAGAGGGTTGGAGGAGGCCAGGGTCCACCTGTGTAGGGAATAATGCACTTTTTAGAGAATTTTAAACCAACAATAAAACCGCTAAAAGAAAGAAATTAATAAAGAGAAGTCCTTTTGTTTCTTGATGCCAGGTGCCTTTTATAAGTGGACATTTTGCAGTAAGCATAACCATATTAGCTATAAAGACTGAGAATGGCCTAGAGCTATTAGGTTCAGTGTGTGCGTGTGTGTGTGTGTGTGTGTGTGTGTGTGTGTGTGTGAGTGTGTGTGGAGAAGAGCATAAAAGAGAAAGGAAAGGAGGAAATATCAGAAGAATAACTTTGGGAAAAACTTATGTGTGAGAGAGAGGATGGGTGGAGAAGGAGAGGGAGAGGGAGAGAGAGACTGGTTTGTGATTATTTTATTTTTTATAATTTTGCTTTCTGTTTAATTTTTTTTGTTGTTGTTTTGTTTTGAAGGTAAATCTTGGTGAAAACATTTTACCAGACTGTAGTTTAGAGTGGTTTAAAAATGAAACAGACATTTCTAAGGGATTGTTCTTAAGGGTTTTGTTTGCATATGTAATACTAGAGGCCTGATGCACGAAGATTCGAACAAGAATGGGCCTTCCTTCCCCTGGCTGCAGGCACCACCTTCACTCTGGCCCGGAGCCGCCTTCCTGCCTTCCCATGCTGCCCAGAGGTCTGGAGCTGCTGGGGCGGTGCAGAATGCCTGTGTCGTCGACATGGTGCCGATGCAAGTGTCCCACCCCGCCCCCAGCCGCTCGGTGCCTGCATATGCAAATTAACCCACCATCTTTGTTGGGTTAATTTGTATACTCACTCCTGATTGGCTGGTAGACATTGCAAAGGTACGGTCAATTTGCATCTTTCTCTTTTATTAGTGTAGATTCTTCCCTGAAGATGTATTCTTTAAAAGAATGTAGATATGCCTGGCCAGCATGGCTCAGTGGTTGGAAATCGACCTCTAAGCCAGGAGGTCACAGTTCAATTCCTGGGTTGCTGGCTCAATCCCCAGTGCGGGGTGTGTAGGAGGCAACCAATCCACAGTTCTCTATCACCATTGATGTTTCTATCTCTCTCTCCCTCTCCCTTCCTCTCTAAAATCAATAAAAATATTTAAACATAAAATAAAATATATCTTTAAATCAAAAAAGAATGTAGTTAATATGTGCCCAGATTGGTAAAGTGGCCTAATTACTTGCAATAGGCAGATAAGTTTGATTACTTCTCAAAGGCTTTTTATCATTTTGTTTCTTTAATTCTAATTCTATCTTTATATTCAAAGGATAATACACATTCAGAGAATTAAATTCTTAAAATTAAGTCCTCTTGGGAGAAAAATCAAGAAAATTTGGCCTTTTCTGTTCATTTCCAGTATGAAATCATAAGGAAAAGCTGAAAAACACATTAACATTAAAAGGAAAACTTTACATTTGGGAGTATCTTTGGATCCCAGTGGTCCCATTTCAACCAAATGTCACCACAGGGAACAGCCGTGGAAATACATTTGCAGTGAAGAGTAAAGAGCTTTGCTATTTGAAATGATTTAATTATTCTATAGTACAGAGCTCTGGATTTTATTTTTTCTTTAGAACACATAATAATTTGGATAAAAGTTAACAAACACCTAAAATGTAGATGTTAATACTGGAAATATATGGCTGTAATATGCCATTTTTCACCAGTAAGAAAAACTATCTATTCTTTTATTGTCTAGATTCAAAATTATATATTGAGCATCCTTATCAATACTTTCCTATATCCTGAGAAAACATGAATGTTTCATACTACTAAAGAGTATTATATTTTCATAATGTTTAAAATATTTTGTGATGTTTAAAAGAACAAAGTAACCCTGCTAAGATATGCTCAAATAAAAAATAGCTGTTTTGGAGTGATGCAAATTCTTATGAGTAATTTAGTAATTAAACACTCAAAAACAAAAGAGACTCAAGGAAAAGTAGCAGAAGATGAAGAACATATAAAAATAATTTGCTAAAAATTACACCCTAGTTAGACTAGTATAATTGAATTAGTAGCTGCCATGAAAACAATCAGAATTCTTCCAAGTCGATCCAGGAATGCTTCATACATTTAGAATAAACCAAGGGGAATGACTGTTTTGCTGAGTCATACTTTTGTGAGTCACTTTTCTCCAGTTAGGGCTAGCTCAAAATATTAGAGCAGTGGGATAGCTTGTTCAAATTCTGGCCTACATAAAATGAGGATGTAAATATATTTTCTGTTGCTTAAGTGAAAGTTAAATAACAAACCAAAAATGTCCATAGGAAAGCTACTTACAGAAAGTAACAACTTGTCTGAGGCTCAAACATACTGTAATTTATTTCCATTGTTGATATTCTAAATCTTGCCATTTAATCCCTTATGAAGTCAAGGTATTATATAATATTCCACCCAAGTAGTTAGTGTTACTTCCTTCCTTTCATAAAACACTCCTGAGATATTATATTATTGCTAGAATAAACCTGATACAATTAGAAAATTATTCATTTCCTGTTTATATTCATGTGCCAAATAAATTTAAGATATTTAGCAATTTCTACATGGAAATTGAATTAAAAGCATTCAAAGAACCTGAGGAGGGAAACTGTTTTCATAAGGTTTATCCCAGGATTGTGATTGCTGTTAAAATTTAATGCCATATATGCAGTTCTGGGAGTTTAAAAATGTTTGATTGATTTTTATGTGCAATATGGGAAATATTTTAAAAATGTGACTGGAAACCTAGACAGATAAATGAAAAGATTATTTTCCTTGAAAGTTATAGAATGTTTTTCTTTTCCAATCTATGAAGATATTTAAACTCAATTTTCTTTATTCATTTATTTTTGCTTCCCTACATGTAACTTCACAGTATGCTTGTTAGTGTAGAAAGATGTCTCTGATAAACCTTTTTAAGGGTGTGAGGGGAGAGCCTTTAATTAAGAACCAAATACAAACAGCCTGCCTGTCAATATTTGAGGTGCACTATTGAGAATAGCTCATAATTAGGTCCCAAGAGAGCATGAAGCATTATGCCATTATCTGCCTGGAACATTATGTTCCCCTAATTTTTCTGTCCACTTTCAATATTTTCACTACTTTGCACAATATAGTATTAAACTTTTAACATTGTTATATCTGTTTAAATCTTTGCCTTTTTTCTTGTCCCTCTTAATTCCAAGTCTCCCCTTGTGAGCAAATTTATAATCCTTTCCAATTAGTAAATTAACAACTCTTATCTAGTTTACTGGATTAAAGAGGAAGCTGATGAACATCAGCATAAAATACTTACACTTTTGCCTAGCAAATCTTGGTCACATTTAATATTAGTTAAATACAAATATTTGATAAAGTAATATGTGAACTATGCCTAAAATGAACCAATTGCTTTTTAAAGCAGTTTATGTTCGGAATTTAAACAGCTCAGCTATACCGGATGAAATTATCATTTAATCTATGTATTTTGTGTCTAGTGATATATTTTTTTTGATTGTATGGGTCTCACTGCCAATACGATGCTTGAAAATGTTACTGCTTCTGGGAACAACACTATAAATGATGACAACTGAGGTCTGCTTGTGCTAGTTCAACAGAGCATTCAAAATATGCTTTTATTTGA
This sequence comes from Myotis brandtii, assembly GCF_000412655.1. Taxonomy (NCBI): domain Eukaryota; kingdom Metazoa; phylum Chordata; class Mammalia; order Chiroptera; family Vespertilionidae; genus Myotis; species Myotis brandtii. The sequence continues at coordinate 767,238 of NW_005360641.1, forward strand.
CCAAGTCCACATTTGTTTAGATCATAGGCTTGCGAATATTGGCTGAGGTAACCCTTCTGGGGTTAAAAACATTTCTGTGCTAGAATATTAAACCAAAAGTTATCAAGGGTTGGTCCAAAGCATATATAAACAATAAACCACTTACCTTAAGCTCATCACCCATTTCCATATTACTTAACATTATCCCCCAGTGTCTACTACAATTATCTTGAGAGAAATTTTTGTAAGATAGATAACAAATTGTCTTCAGAAAGCTTCTACTTACAATAAATAGTATAAATTTGACTTGCTTCCCATTTTCTAATTCAGAAATCAATTGAGCTCTCATCTGCTGTAAACTTTTGAACTCTGTATAATATTCCTTCCAGCTGCTAATTTCCACTTCCAGCTAATAATTGTCCCCTCTCTCTGTGTGTGTTTTAACCTTTCCTTATCTCTCTGTTATTTGGCTAATAAACTTCTAGACTTTTCTCCCTATTTTCTTCTTCCAACATAATTATTTCAGTTCTGTGTATAGAGTCCTATGACCACTTTATTACTACATTTAAGGCAATATCACACATTTCCACATTGTTGATTTTTACCTCAGAGCATCTCTTCCTACTATTTGCACTTCCAAATATTAATCATCATCCTTAGATTATCTCCTAAACTCTAGTTATATGTTTCCAAATCTCATGGGATAATCTGTTTGATATATTTAATAGGACCCTACTCTCTAGTTATATAGGGAGAAATCTGAGGTCATCTTTATAATTCATTTCCCTTGGCATCTATGCAAAATATTAGCCACATTTTGCTAAGTTTATCATTTTAATAGTTTCTATATTTTCTATGCTATATTCACTCTGCTACCCATCAAGTGGCCAGTTTAGGTGTAGAGATCTTCAATGACTGCTATTGAGAAAATAAATGCAGTGTGATATTTGATGGTTTTGTGAATTTCTTGTGGGAAAAAATATACATACTATATTTGCTGTATACTTAGAAATTTAGATATACATCTATGTGAAATTTCACCTCCATAAGAAAGACTTTACATTTTATTCTTTGAGACCATTACCTTGAAGAAATGCAGTTGAGAAGGTGTGAATAACCCATTCTTCTACTATGGTTCCCCCATACACATATTCTATTTAATTCTAGTTTAATTTTTCCTCCTTTCTTTTCAAAGGAATTACTGACTGCTGTCATCCTGGTTATTGTTGGTCATTTATAGACTTAAAAATGGAATTGACAAAGATTACTTCATTGCAGCCAAACACTCTTAGTTGTCATAAAGCTAAGTAATGGTTTGACATTGGCAACATTGATGTCAGCGCTTTCTTCCCTTGATATTTTGGCACCTGTTTTTTCTGCAGCCATATTATTAGGTAGTCACCATGTTATTCCTGAAGTACCTTTTCTCCATATTACTCTAGAATCAGTACTGTTTGCAACAGACTACATTCACTGCCACTTGCCAACTGGTAATTTGTTTGCTTCATACTGTGGCTACTAGAATTTTTAATAGGAATTGCCACCACATCTCAGGCCACCACATATTTTTGCATTTCCTTCTGTGGGAGTTAAAATGGTTAAGTTATATATAAATGAGACTACATTTCAGTTTGGGGATAATTCATTGGTATTAATTTTTAAATTTATTATGTATATGTATAATAAATATGTATTATATATCTATATCTCCTGACCATAAACTCAGTAAAAGTAGAAACCATGGCCACTTGTTGTCCAGAGTTGAGTCTAGAGCTGACCCTTTTCATTATTGCCATTACTAGAGGCCCGGTGCACAAAATTCATGCATGGGGGGGTCCCCTCAGCCCAGCCTGCACCCTCTTCAATCTGGGACCCCTCAGGGGATGTCCAACAGTCTAAACCGGCAGTTGAACATCCCTCTCACAATCCAGGACCACTGGCTCCTAACTGCTCACCTGCCTGCCTGCCTGATTGCCCCTCACTGTCCCCCCTGCTGGCCTGGTTACCCCCAACTGCCCTCTGCCACTGGCATGGTTGCCTCGAACTGCCCCTCTGCTGGCCTGATCACCCCCAACCGCCCTCCCTGTGGTCCTGGTCACCCCACACAGCCTGCTGCTTGGTCATTTTGTCGTCCCTCACTAGCCCCCCTGCTGGCCTAGTCGCCCCATGCAGCCTGTTCGGTTGTCCGTTCAGTTGCGATGGTCGCTTAGGCTTTTATTATTATAGATAGCCTAGTGGGGGAGAGTAATACTAATTAAAAAGAAATATAACAGTTCTATATCCCTGTGGTCCTGGTCACCCCACACAGCCTGCTGCTCGGTCATTTTGTCGTCCCTCACTAACCCCCCTGCTGGCCTAGTCGCCCCATGCAGCCTGTTCGGTTGTCCGTTCAGTTGCGATGGTCGCTTAGGCTTTTATTATTATAGATAGCCTAGTGGGGGAGAGTAATACTAATTAAAAAGAAATATAACAGTTCTATATCAGAAAAACTCATAGTACAATGAAACCTATTTTAGGGAAAATTAACCAAGTCAAGGAGGACAGGAAAGTTGAGGCCATATATCAAATAATGTGGATGTGTATCTTCAATCTAGATGAAGAGGAAAGATAACTCTCTTAACAAACTAGAGAGTATGTTGAGAATACTGAATTGATGCAGGTAGATAAGATGGGGGGCTACTTGCTATGTCTAATTGAGAAATAACAATAGGTTGGGATTGGAGGAGGATGGTTTTGGTGATGTCAAGGAATAACTGGGTGTGAAAGGTTATCTTGGGAGTTCAGGTAGCAGAGATTGTGAGCCTGGCAAGGACAGTGATGGAGAATTACTTCTCATTACCCTTCACACAAGTCTTTATAAGCTAATAAATCATTATCTTTTCTCTTCTAGCAACTTATTCTCCCATAATCATCTCCATATCAATCAACTAATTTAAAAGTTTGTGTTCCATTGTGATATTTGCTTCTTGATATTTTCATTTTTTTAAGCCTATTGTGTCTTATTCTTGGTGTTTATTGAAGTGAATTTAATGTTACTTTAGGTTTCATCAAAAAGTTGTTAAACATTACTGTTGGCCAAAGACCACAATTGGAAAGAAACATGAAAGTAATCATCCTTGCATCTAGAATTCTGTGGATATGGTGCAATTATAGATGAGGGGAATCTATTATTATAAATATATGTTTTGTGTGTTTTTTTAATGATCTAATTTCCTAGGACAGAAAGTAGCCTAAGGGCATTCGCAAATTAACTACAGTTATTAAAGGGTCAGGCCACTTGAACCAGTTAATCCTATGTGTTGTCATATCAAACCACAGGACAGTTCCCCTTTTTTACATATGTTCCATTAAAAAATAAAGAAAATATTCTTCAGTTTTGTTTTTTTTAAAAAATGCCTTCACAATTAATTATTGCAAGCATAGGATGACAACTTCAGAGTATGGTTTAGTGGATTTTCACACTTACTAAAGGAGATTTTAAAACCCACAGTTGTACAGTAAATAGTTCATGGATTAATGCTTTTAACACTAATATCTGATGAAAGAAAGTTTGACAACTTAAAACATTGTTCAATTTGTGAGACTATTATTTCCTAGTAGATATACAAAATGTCATTAATATCTAGGAAAATATTACTATATTTTGTCATGCCAAAAACTTATAAATGATTGTGTCTTAATATATAAATTTAGTCCTTACATTTGAATAGTCTTATCCCACTATCACATGTTAGTGACAACTTAAAGGTAATATTGTTTAAATCTAAAAGAGCAGTTGACATATTAACTAGTATTTTCCATTTCAGGACAACAAAATTCTTAGAAATTAATATAAGATCATAGGTATATTAGGGATTTTCATAACTCACATAGAAAAACAGGTAATATTTCCCACTTAGTTAGAAAATAGGAGGAATGGTATTTATACAATGACTATTAACAGAATGAAATGACTTTGCATTTGTAATTGAATGTATTTGAATATGTAATAGCCACATTTGTATAACAATTTAAGCTTTGTGAAGTATTCTGGAGTCAATATTAGGAAGGTTTTTGTAGTTATTTCTAAAACCATTTAAATATATTTTATTTTATTAATAGTGATATGGACTATTTCCCAAATATTTGTAAATTGTATTAAGCAGGTTATAACTAATGGGTACAGTAGCCAATCTAAAAGGTTTCAAACTGTGGCACAAATTTGATCTCCAAAAATATACTAATATTAAATTTAATATCTAATCTTGGTATTAATTTCCATGTTTGAAATTCTACTTTCATGTAATCCAATTCTTAATAACTTAAACATGAATAATTTCAATCATATTCTTTACTTCTATCATATGCTTTTAACAGGAAGTAAAATATTTTATTTAGCAAGGATATTTGCTTACACGACTATTTATTACCTAGCTCTTTCTTCCAATATGATACTTTCTCAGTGGATCTTGCTGTCTTCACTGTTTATTATTTTCCTCTAATCCTGATTTCTTAGACATTTGAAAAATGTGATTAATTTTCCCTTCACTTAGCCAGTAGACACATTGATTTTTTCATTCATCAATATTCAACTCAAAATTTAAAATCATTTTCCAGACAAGAAAAAGCAAATGGAGTTCATCACCACCAAACCAGTATTAAAAGAAATGTTAAAAAGACATCTTTGAGAAAAATAAAGGGCAAAAATATAAAAATATGCATAATAACATAGCAATAACTAAATACCTATCAAGAATTAATCTAGATGAAAATTGATTCAGTGCTCCAATCCAAAGACATAGGATGGCTGAATGGATAAGAAAAATAAGACCTATTCATATACTGCCTACAAGAGATCCAATTCTCAGATCAAAAGATACATATTCTGAAAGTAAAGGGATAGAAAAAAATATATTTCATGAAAATGGACACCCTGCCTCCCACTCCCCACCCCCCATACACAAAAATCTTCGGTAGCAATAATTGTATCAGACAAAATAAGCTTTTAAACAGACGCTATAACAAGAGTCAAGACCACAGCAATTCTACTTCTGGGTATTTTTCCAAAGAAACCCAAACAGTAATTCCAAAAGATATATGCATCCCTATCTTCATTGAGGCATTATTTACAATAGCCAAGATATGAAAGCAAACTAAGTGTTCATCGATATACAACGGATAAACAAGATGTGTTACACAAATACAATGGAACATTATTTAGCCATAAAAAGTGGAAAATCCTGCCATTTGGGACAACATGTATGGGCCTAGAGGGTATGATGCTAATTTTAATAAGTCAGAGAGAAAAAGACAAATACAATATGATTTCCCTTACATGTGGAATCTAAAAAATCAAAATAAACAAGAAAACACAACAGGAATAAACTCATAGATACAGAAAATTTGATGACTGCCAGATGGGAGAGGGGTTGGGAGCATGGATGAAAAAAGTGAAGGGATTAAGATGTGCAAAGTGCCAGTTATAAAAACATTGCAGGGATATAAACTACAACATAGGGAATATAGTTAATAATGTTGTAAAAAATATGTATAATGTTAAATGGGTACTAGACTTATTGGGGTGATAACTTTGTAAGTTGTCTAGATGTCTCATCACTATGTTGTACACCTGAAATAAATATAATATTGTATATCAACTGAAATTTAAAAAGAAAATAATTTATTAGTTTTTTAAATCATATTTTGCCTTTGTTTTTAAAGGAATATTAGAAGATAATAGGTTTTGGTAGACTTCACAATCTTATAAATATCTTATTTTTTTCCAATTAGGCAGCATCCTTACTTTACTTGAATTCTTGTTTCTCTTTCATAGTTTCTAGTTTTAAGCACTCAGGCATTCATCAAAAAAGAAGCAGTAAGGATGATGGGATGCTGTGTATTTCACACATTTGGAGTCAGACTGACCTAAGGATATGTTCTTGACTTAGCAACTACTAGCTGTTTAAAACTAGAAAAAAACAGCTTGACTATGTGGATCAGTGGTTGAGCATCAACCCATGAACCAACATTTCACTGGTTCAATTCCAGGTCAGGGCACACTCCAGGTTTTCCAGGCTCAATCTTCAGCAGATGGCCTGTAGGAGGCAACAGATTGATGTTTCTCTCTTCCTCTCCCTCTAAAATCAACAAAAACAAACAAACAAACAAAACTGGAAAAAACACACAAAAACACTTCACTTTGACACTAGTTTTCTCCTCTCTAAAATGCAGAAAACATCTGACTCGAAGTATTGTTATGGAGATTACAGGTGATTTATTATAATATACTTAGCAAAATGTGTGATTAAGAGAAAGCGCACAATGTGTGTCTGTTTTTTGAATATTTGTTTTCTTAAGAAGTTCTTCTACTTTGGAAATCTCACAGTTTTATTGCCATTTTAAAGCAAATTTAATAATATATGTAGATGCTAAAAGATTCCACTTTAACAGCTGTCTTCATTTTAAGCACAACTAATTGCAAAAGATCATGAATAACATTGCTAGTCAGAAAGCACTATGTTCATGCTGTTGTAGGTATATGCCACAGTACCAGAATGATATTTATGTATTCAGTGTGGGGAAGACAGCTGGGGAGATCGCTGAAAGAATCCTCTTGAAGTTAGTCTTTCCAATTAAGACAAAGTTAATTATTCCCAAGCTTATGTATCTTTAAAATTAGCTTTTTAAGTAAACATCTATTATTTTGAATACAAGAAGAAATGTGCCTATGTTATTTTACTTGCTTTTTATAGTTTAAAAGATTATTGTATATTTTATCATATTTTTTTTTAAAAAAATGGGATCATTTGACTGAATAAACTACCAGAATGAGTTTCAAAAATAAAAAAGAGTCTGGTATCATTCTTTTCACTCAATTAGAATACTGTATTTTCTTCTTGCTACAAAACAAAAGAAAACAATCAAACAAGCCAAATAGAGTTACTTTTGCTAAGCCACATCCCCAAACTAAGATTTAGAAACATAAACTAAGTATAGTCTCAGCCTCTCCCAGGAGTGGAATTTTATACCAAGTAGTCTGGAATTTCCTGATCAATACTAAATGACCTGGACTACAAATCATCCTTTATTTTCTTTTACTAATAACTCCTCTGCCACACCCTTCTGCCTATCAAAACTTTCTATTTTGCACAACCTCTCAAGAGCCTGTCTGCATGCTAGATCATGAATGGCTTAATAAAGCCAATTAGATCTTCAAATGTATTATCTTTAATTTTGTTCCTTCATATTTTTATCCCCTTCCATGCAAAAATAACTTTTCATGTTGACATGGTTACACATTCAATAACTGCTGTTTTCTCACTGACTGATTCTATAAACAACATTTTTTGTTATTTTCACTTTTTTATTTCACTATGTAAATCATCATCATGGGTATATAATTTACATAACATAAAATGCACTCATTTTAATTGTAGAGTGCCACGTGTTCTGACAAATGCATTTGACAAGTAACATTTAACCACTGTGAAATGTTGGTTTTAAGGGAGCCATTTTACAAGAGAGCTTGGGCAACCATGCCAGAGGAATTGCCTTGCATGCTACTCCTCAAACCTTTGGAATCTTTGAACTAAGTAAAACAACCTCTGGACTTGGCCAAAGCACCATTGTATTCCAAACAACTGTTTGTAAAGCTAAGAGGAGAAGAGGCCTCCAATAAGGCCTAATTATGAACATTCTTTATAATTAGCATGACCATGTATAGCTAAAGAATAACTTAGCTTATTTGCAACTATAGAAAATCCTTCCTTGGCATACTAGCACAAATTCCTTCCTTCTATTCATGTAATCATTTTCCTCCTCTTTCCCATAAATATATCTTGCCTTCAACTCTTAATTGAAACACTATTTGGGCATCTGTCTGAATCAGTAATTTCTGAATAGCTATTCTTTAGATCTCAAAAAAAAATGCTTATTGCCTCTTATTTTATTCCTTTATTTTTAGATTAACACTGTCTTAACAATGAAGATAAATATTCTTGTCACAGCAAAATGTTCCTTTTGCTATCAATTTCCCACATCTTCTACCCCAAGCAGCCACAGATCTGTTCTCTGTCATTGTAGAAAATGTTGATTTTCTAAAATGTCATATAAATGGAATAAAGCAGAATGTACTAAGTTATGTAATGATTCTTTGACTCCACATAATGCAATTAAGATATATTCATTTTTTAATGTATCTATCTTTTGTTTTCTTTTATTGTTTAGTAGTATTACATATTACATATATATAGAAATTTATTTCTTCATTCATTAATAGATGGATATTTGATTTTACTTTCCCCAGTTTGGGGCTATCCTATATAATAAAGAGCTAATATGCTAATGGTGTCACACCATCACACCATAATGACCAGTCAGCAGGAGGCTGTGTGCTCAGCAAGGCACGTGTGGGTGGGCAGGGACTTGATGCTGTGTCCTTCCAGACAAAGCCACAGCCACGGCCTGAGGCTCAGGCAAGTCGTGGATGGTGGCTGCCGCTGCCCAGGGTTGGCCTGAGGCTCAGGCAAGCCACCCATGGTGGCTGCCATTGCCCAGGGCCGCCTCAAGGCTCAGGCAAGCAGCCGATGGTGGCTGCCGCTGCCAGGGCCCAAGGCTAAGGCAACGAAGGCCGGGCCGAGGCTCAGGCAAACTGCATTGTCTGTGAGGGCTGAGGCTCAGGCAGCCGCATGGCTGGCAGTGGCAGCAGCAGAGGCATGATGATGGGGGCATCTTCCCCAGATTGGCCGTGGGGAACGGGCCTAAGCCATCAGTAGGACATCCCCTGAGGGCTCCCAGACTGTGAGAGGGGGCAGGCTGGGTTGAGGGACCCATGAATTTTTGTGCACCGGCCTTCTAGTTAATTATAAACATCTACATTCAAGATGTAGAGTTCCTATTTTAGTATTTTCTTTAGTCTGTCCTGAGTTCAAGGATTCTTGATATATTTTGGATACAAGTACATTTAAGAGTGCCTTTGAAGAACAAATTCTAATTTTTAAAGTAGATGTACCTCTCAAATAATTTATCACACAGTGAGAAAGTATTGATAATACATATAATTGAAAAAATGCTTAATTACAGAATATATGGTATAGGGGTTCAAAATGAGTCACCCCAAGATGCGCCTCTGTGGCATGTAGATTGTTTTGAGCTAAAGGTGAAAGGAATTTTAGGGATACAATAGGCAGATTTAGGGGGTCTTAGGAATAAAGAGGGTCCATGGGGGAGGAATGCATAGGTGAAGGCTTGGAGCCACCAGAAGGCATACATTCACAAAGAATAAAAAAGTGCCACAGGATAAAGGGAGAGGAAGACATACCTTCACAGAAGATAAGGAAAAGTCACAGAGTATGGGGAAAAAACAAACTTTCAAAGAGAATAGAGAAATGTTGACAAATGGGAGAAAGAGGAAAACAGATTTTCACAGGAGATAGAGAAATGTTACAAGATAAGGGGTAGAGAATGAGGGGAGCACCACATGGGTTTTGGGCTTTGAAGCTGATATTCTGCAAAAAAGACTGACCAATTAGAAGAGAATAGGATTGTAAAGTGGGGAAGGGATCCAATTAGAAGGGAGCATGAAGAGACAAAGAACTACAGCATTTATAAACCTTAGAAAAAGGGGCTTTGGGGCTTACCTTCTTGGAACCCTCTCCCTATGTGGGAGTCTGTGTTTGCTTCTAATACATTTCCACCCTTTTCACCTACCACTTTTGTCCATGGCTTCATTCTTCTAATCCATCTGGACAAAGACCCGGGAAATAAATTACCCTTGCATCCTGCTCAGGAAAGCAACCTGAATCAAAGGCAACTTTAGCTGTGGGCTCAAGATAAACTTCTGCCCCCACCCAAACTACCTAAAAAATTTTAATTAGTAGCCTCACTGTAATAAACAATTATCATAGAAAATCTTCTTTTTACCTATCCATAGTTTAGGACACACTACTAATTACTAAGCATGTTCTTTCCCTATGATGACCTTCTGAAGTTCCAAGGTGCCTTGCCTAGTTCTTAGTTCAGAGTGTCATATATACCCATTTCGCCTTTCTATGTTATACCCTCTTGCACATGTAGAGTCTCTCTCTCATGTATGCAAAGTTCCCAAACATAAGAATTTATTAAATTTGGTTATTCTCTTGCTTACCTCTCATGCTTGTTTGATTATTAAACCAGCCAAAAGAAACTTGAGGGTAGAGGAATGTTTCCTTCTCCCCCACAATTGGAAATCCTATAACTCAATTAGAAGAAGTCAATAAGTCAAATACATAACGTGCCTTTATATTTTCTTGAGTGCCTTTCAAAGAGCAGACGTTTCTTTTGTGTATGTGTGACTTGTCAGATATCTTTGCTTATATCAATGTACCTAAAATCTTGTATTTAGTCTTCTAGAAGGTATATAATTTTATCATTTAAATTTAGATCTATGAACAATTTAAAATTAATTTTTATATTTTATGTGAGATAATACTTGATATTCATTTTTCCATACAAATAGCAATTTGTTCTAGTGAGTGTTGAAAACACTTACCTTGGCATGGCTCTGAATTCTCAGACCATATATTATGGGTCTATTTCTGGGCCCTTTATCCACTTCTATGCTTATGTCCAAAACATACTACCAGTATCTTGAGTACTGGAACTTCATTGCACATTTTGAAATTGAATATTGACATTTTTCAACTTCTTTTATTTCTACAAGTTTTTATTTCGAGACTTCAATTGTTTTCATTACGATTTTACACATACATTTTAGTATCAGTTTGTTAGTCTCCACAAATCTTCTGCTTTAAGGAGATAGATGCTACTGACATCTTTAAAATATTTTATTTTAGACTAGGAGCCCAGCACGTGGTTCGAAATCCCGCGGTGAGGCCTGGCCCACCCACCTGCAGCCCTGCTTTGACACCCGAACCTGTCCAGGCGACTTCAATTGTTTTCATTATGATTTTACACCTGCAGCCCTGCTTTGACACCCGAACCTGTCCAGGCAGAGCTCCAGCACACCTGGCCCAAACTCTCTGGCCTTCTCTGGCCACTTCAAGCCCTGCCCTCAGTCCCTCTAGTGGCCTAAGGCTAGTCCCGCCTCCTCTGGGTGCCTCCCCGCTTCCGCCCAGTCTCCGGAGCAATGCGGTGGCTCCGCCCCATCATGGTGCCGGAGGAGAGTATGGAAGCCTCCCGCCTGTTGCGCTGTGCTCCTTCCCCTGGCAGGTGGGCCACGTGGCACTCAGAGTGCGAGCGGTGGGTGGCGAAGGACTGGTGAGGGGGGCCGCTATGGGCTCTCACCCCTGCCCTCCTGGGCATGGGATGGTCCCACCTCCTCCAGGCACCTCCCAGCTTCTGCCCCGTCTCCAGAGCTATGCCCCAGCTAATATGCTAATGACCTGGTCATTACCATTACGGGTATCGACCATTAGCATATTAGCTCTTTATTAGTATAGATAATAACTTCTAGTTATTATCATGATAGCTGCATGTCGGGCCTCTCTCCACTGAAACAACCATAACTACATGTCCCATATAAGAAAAATAAGTTAAAGTCTGAAAAATGCCTTATGGTTATAAACCAAATGAAGAAATGTTTATTCAGGAAAATCCACTACTAGTAAATTTGGATGAAATTAGCCATTGACTATACCCTTTGTGCCAAGGTCTGTTCCCTTCCTTCATCATGCTGAAGGTTAAACCTCTACTCGGAGTCAGTGCAGGCAGAAAGAAAGGCTTGCTATCCATCCAGGTCTCACTCTATGGTGACACTATCTCCATAAGAGAGCCAAGCCACCAAAATTTCTCATCAACCTCTAGTTTTAAGTTTCAGAACTTCTATTCCAGGTAAGAATAGTCAAGAGCTCTAGGGCTCACTTTTTCCACCCAGCCACCTGTTAAGATTGCCGAAGGAGGAGTACACAAGGCCAAAGGGGGTAAAGAATTATGAATTTATTAGGTCATCTGGAAAACAAAATGGGCTGAACCCCCAAATGGTGCCAGAACCCAGGGATGGGGAGTCAGAGATTTTAAAGGACTCGGTGTGCTTTTTCTGGGTGGAGAATTCTCTGGGTGGGTCTGGGTCCTAGAAATCTGGAGGGGAAGGACAATGGTCTTAGCAAGTGGAATGTGGTCTAAGCCAAAGGGAATGTAGGTTGTGAATTGGTCTAAAGGTCAGTTTCCAGTGGAGGGGTGTTGATTCAATTATTTGATCAGACCTAACATCCCCACTTTTGAAGTGGAAGCTCTAATGCAGGTTTTATAAATCATCAATAAAGAAGTGCCAATTGTCCTCTCACCTCACCTCAGGGTAGAAGTTTCATACCAGGGTAGAAAAGCCAAGAAGATCAGAGCTAACCCCTATTCTGTCCTCTTCATATAAAGCAAGAAATGTCACTATAAGACAGTGATGGTGAACCTTTTGAGCTCGGCGTGTCAGCATTTTGAAAAACCCTAACTTAACTCTGGTGCCGTGTCACATATAGAAATTTTTTGATATTTGCAACCATAGTAAAACAAATATTTATATTTTTCATATTTATTTTATATAGTTAAATGCCATTTTAAAAAATCAACCAAAAAATGAGTTTGCGTGTCACCTCTGACATGCGTGTCATAGGTTCGCCATCACTGCTATAAGACAAGTAAGCCATGATTCTCATAGATGGTTGTTATTATGTTGAGGTACTTTTCTTCTGTACTCATTTTATTGAGTGTTTTAATCATAGATGGATATTGTATCTTGACAATACTAAGTCTTTCAATCCTTGAATACAAGATTTCTTTCCATGTATTTGTGTTTTCATTAATTTTTTCATAAATGTTTTGTAGTTTTCATTGTACACATCTTTCACCTACTTGGTTAAATTTATTCCTAAATATATTATTGTATTTGATGCTATTATAAAATGGATTTTTCCTTATTTGCATTGCTGGTATATACACACTTTATTTTTGAATGTTAAATTTGTATACTTATTATTTCTGATAAAGAAATAAAAGGCATCAAAATAGGAAAAGAAGAAGAAAATGAGATGCTCTTAAATGTAGAAAACTCTAAAGACACTATAGCATAGCCTAACGTTTAAGGCTAATTAGTATCACTATTTACATCTGAGCTATCTCAGGTCTCCACTGAAATTTTCACATACCCACAAAATCTCTCCTCTTTCATCAGAACTTGATTGTTTCTGTCCTGTGTGGTGTCTGGGAATAGATTATATAGCATATAGCCCTTTGGTAGTTGTCTTTCCACAGCAGATGTTTTTTTTACTACCCTTTTAAAACTCACTTTATGCATGTGTGGTTTAGTAGTCCAATATATAGTTTGCAAAAATTAAAGAGTATTTTGCATTAAGGTAATTTATTTTCTAGTTTATATTATAGAATGTAAAATCCCAGAACAAATCAGATGTGTAAAAATGTAGCATATTTTAATTTTCTTTAAATTCTTAAAGATATTCCAATTAATTCAGTTGTATGGAGTATTTAATCCTAAAAAATAAAAGTACAATTCAACTATACCTTAAAGAATATACCCACCTTCAAATCATAGAGAATGATAATCCCTATTGGATTAAATTGATTTTGCTCTGACATTATAAACTGACAAGCGGTTCAAAGGCGTATGAATAAGCTATATCACCATAGAGTGATCAAAGTTTGTGGGTGTCTTCATATTCCTATGTACTTTTCTATTTTAATGATCAATGCAATCCATGGTGTAGTGACAAACACAACTTGAAAAGGACTGATATCAGAAGCTCTCTTCCTCTTCTGCCATTAGACTTGGAGCGGGCACAGGAGCTATCAGTGATCCATCTGTGTTTATGACAGTCAAATATTGCATCACAGTTACATTATTTTGGGTTCAATTTCTTATGCATTATCCAATATACAGCAGGTGTGGACAACACTGAACATAAGACATCCACATCTCTGTGGATTAAATAGAATCTCTTTAAAATCAGTTTAGTCTATTAGTGAATCTAATTAGCAGTCTTTTAGAGATCCACACCTTGATGTAATTTGTATATAAAGGATGCCTATGTGCCTTCCCAAAGTAAGAATTTTGAGAAAAGAAACTCGTGTTGTTCACGCTCTTTGTCCAGTTCCTTGCTAAATTGATGTGATACCTTGTCATCCTTGCTTCTCTAAACTTTAATCTCTGTCCTAATTGAATCTGCTGGTGATAGTGGTTCCAAACACCTTCTGTATATGCACCAGCATCTGCTGCTCTCCCAGCCAGAGTTCTTCATGATGAGATTCACTTTCTGTGGCATCCATTACTTGACCCCGGGCTTGTTCATCTGCCCTTATAGCTTCTCTCATACCCCCCTGGGGGCATTGCTCTCATGCACAACAACAATACCATTTCCATGTGAATTTCTCTACACTAGTGCCATTCTATTTCCCTTAGGATGTTAAGGGAAAAGAAGCACCAGCAGCCAAACTTACTAGTATTTGGATGTTTCAAAAAATGTCCCTTTTCCTGCCTCCTTCTACTTTCATCTTTCCTTTGTTCTCATATCACCTGAAAAAGTGGCTCACTGATTTCTTATGAGATGCTACACTGCTTATTTCATAACCTAGGTTTTTCCTACCTTTTGTATATTATGAAACTCTGTGATTCGAATTGACCAAGTGCATCTCTGGTTAGGTGAAAGGAGATATTGGGGTTTAGAAAATCAATTTTTCTTGGTTTCAGTTATCAGTTGTGGTATAACCTAAAATTTACTAGGTTAAAAACAAGAACCATTTGTTACTTGTGAATGATGCTGTAGGTTAATTGGGCACAGCTGGGCAGTTCTTCTGCTTCATGGGAAGTCTAATGAGGCTGCAATCATCTGAAGGTTCAAATGTGCTGGAATGTTGAAAATGACTTCTGCACGTGGATGGCTGGTGATGCTAGCTATTGGCTTGGAACTGAGAGCAGCTGACCAGAATCTTTGTTCTCCCTGTGGTCTCTCCATGCAGTTGCTGATTTCTGAAGCTCCCGCCTCAGAGGTTAAGCAGTATCACTTTTACCAAATTCCATTAGTCAAAGGAAATCACAGGGCCAGCCCAGGTTCGAGGGGAGTGAAAATATATTCTACCTCTTGATGCGAGAAATGGCAAATAATTTGTTTCCATCCTTAATTCCCAAGTCCTCCTTAATATAACAAAATAACAAAGACTACTGAATCACTGGAGACCATCCCCAAATCTAATCTGATTTGTCAACACTCAGCACTAGTTTTCTTGTTCTAATCTTTTTTGAGAACTAAGTTTTTTATTTGGTGTGTTTGCATCAAGATTTAAGAGTAATAAACATATCTGTTTCATCTGCAAACATATTATACCATCAGAAGTAATTTAATTAAAATCAGGACTACACTTTTGAGATCGGGAATCTAACACTGTTAAAATTAAATTAGAAGAGATATAGCTATTCTGGGAATCTCTAAAACTGGTAATTTCCTATCATCATAGCAGATTGTTTGTGATGAAGTCCCACTGACAATCATGCTAATAAGTTGGGATGTTCCTACTAATCTCATACTCAATGGGAAATTGTGTAAGCAAGAAGAGCAACCTGTTTCCCATCTGTCCTTGGGAAGCATTCAGGGAAGGTCTCTTTTATAAGGAAGTATTAATCACCAAAAGTACAGAAGTGGAAAAGGAAAATAATTTAATTTCACAATCATAATTGAGAATATTTCCTGATATTGAATTATTGGAGTGATAAAGGATTACTAAATAAAAAATAACTAGGATATATGAGTGATTGTTAATTAATATAGGTATTCTAGGTCATATATCTCTTGAGTATAGGGGTAATGGCCACTATTGTGCTTTTATTGATGCAATTACTCTCAAAATTACATACTATATCACAGTTATACTTACACTAATTCAGAATTACATGAGTGTTAATATATTTAGAAAATTCTTAACAATATATTATGCTTTTCTAATATATTCACAATAATTTCTTAGTCTTCTATTTATTCTATTAGAGGCCCAGTGCACAAAATTCATGCAGGGTAGGGTGGGGTACAGGGGCGGTCCTCAGCCCAGCCTGCACCCTCTCGCAATCTGGGATCCCTCGGGTAGGGTCCCTAGGCCTGGCCAGCAATCAGGGCCTATCAGGGCTTTCCTTCCCCTCGCTGCTGGCTGTCCCACCCCTGCCGCTGCCACTGCTTGCCTTCTGTGCGGCGCTGCCCCTCCTCCCCCCTGCCACCAGTTGCCTCCTTCTGTGGGCTACAGGCATGGGGTGTGATTGTTTGGCTGGCCTGGGCCTCCCTCTGTGGGGCGATCAATTGTGGGGTTATGCGATCAATTGCCATGCACAGTGAGGCCCTGCCCACCCTGCCAGGGCTCTGTGATTGATCGCTATGCAGAGGGAGGCCCTGCCCACCTAGCTGGGACTCTGCAATCAATCGCCAGGCAGAGGGTGGCCTGGGCCTCCCTCTGTGGGGCAATTGCA
The DNA here is from genome assembly GCF_000412655.1 of Myotis brandtii. Classification (NCBI taxonomy): domain Eukaryota; kingdom Metazoa; phylum Chordata; class Mammalia; order Chiroptera; family Vespertilionidae; genus Myotis; species Myotis brandtii. The sequence goes on from NW_005360641.1 coordinate 783,646, forward strand.
GGGCTGTGGCGAGGCTCCCCAACCCCCAACCAATTGCATCGCACCCACCTTTGCTGGCCTAGCACCAGTGGGTGTCATAGCGTGGTCGTCCAGAAGGTTGTCCGGACGGTCGTTCTGCTATTCAGTCCTTTGGTCAATTTGCATATTATGCTTTTATTATTACAGATAATTTCAAAAATGTTATGTGCATAAAATTATACAGTAGATATCTTTTTAGGATTTACTTTTTAAATTTAGCATAATTCCCTGGAGAGTCATACATATTGGTGTGCATATTAACAGTTTCTTCTTTATTGATGAATAGTATTTCATTATGTGGGTGTACTACAATTTGTTTCATCATTCACCTATTGAAAGACAACAGGAAAGATTACAGTTTGGGGCTTTAATGAATAAAACCACTATGCATACTCATGCACAGGTATTTAGTGAACGTAAATGTTTATGTTTCTGGTTATAAAACCAAGTGCTGTTGCTGTGGCATGTGGTAGTTACATGCCTACTTTTTAAGAAACTGCTAGCCTGTTTTCAGCATTGGGTTTTGTATTAAATCGTTTTTAAAAAAAATTGATGTGGTAACTTATTTTTTTATGTCAACCATTGACTTTGTAGATAAATGTAATAAGTATTCTTGAAGATCTTTTAACTTATTAAATAGCTTTGTCACTGCATATTTTAGTGTATAAAATAATTTGTTAAGAAATATTAAATAATGATGCCATATAATAAAGTTTTTGTACACTAAGCAAAATGGGTTCTTGAAATTTTATAACTATTATTATTTACTCATTTTAATGACTTCAATTAAAAAAAACAATGAAAAAATCCCTGCAATAATCAAGTTGACCTTAACAGGTGAATTAAAGCAAAATAATTTAGAAAGATGCAAAAAGTAATTGTATGTTAATAATATATTAAAGCCTTCATTATAATTAGAATTGTTGCAAGAAAATAACTAATGCTGCACTCAGATTTTTAAGAATATTACAAGTTTTTTAAAACTAATGTCACATTAAGAAGAATATAAGTTTATGTATGAAGGCTTATACATACTAAATAAAATGCAACCAGGAAATTAGGATCAATTTTTGAATAATTATCAATTTGATTTTCTTTGTAGTTTATTTAATAATGTTTCCAGTTTTAACTGTAGGTTTTTGCAGTATATGATAAGTAATCAATGTAGTCAAGTTTATTTGAATTTAAAATGGGGAGCTATAATTAAATAAATAATAGGTAAATGATATAATTTTATATAATGGTATCATTCTTATGAAAAGTTTTAAAAGAGTATATTTCCAAGGAATATAAACTTATTTATCTGGAAATGCTTTATGTAATGCTTAGTTTTAAAATGTAATTTTAAAGAACCTGAAAATAATAAGACATACTAATATTTACCTTGGTGTTGGCCTGAGTGGCATTTACATTCATAAATTTATATGTACTAATATATTTATACATACACAGACATAAACACCTATATTCACACATGTACATACACATTTTAGCTACGTTTTACTGTGAATAATAAATCATCTCTTTCATATAGAGCTCTGGTGTTTCTGTTAAAAAGCAGGCATCCTATATAATAAAAGAGAAACATGTAAATTGACCATCCCTTTGCTACACTCACCAGCCAATCAGGAGTGAATATGCAAATTAACCTAACAAAGATGGCAGATTAATTTGCATACACAGGTGCCAGGTGGAGAGCAGAGCAGGAGAGCCGGAGGCTTAGGGGGTTGTGGCAGAGTGGGAGGCTGTGGGACGGAGACAGAGCAGGAAGGGAAAACCTAGAGCACAGGGAGCACTAGGAATTCTGGGAATTATAGTTCTGGTGGCAGACAGATCTCCTACACACTAGAGCAAAGTGAGCCTGGAGCAAGTTACTGTTGCGGTGGGGGAATGGAGGGAAAGCAAAGGTGAGAGACATAAGTAAAATCAGAGTGTCTAGGAAAAATTAAAGGGAAGATATCCTAAACTTCCAGGAAATCCCCACCAATGAAGCAAAGAAAAAAAAATGCCTCTATTATTCTGTGAGCAACAAACCAAACTGTGTTGGGGGTCTCAGACAATTCGCTCATACGATTGCAAAGATAGACAGAAACTCCCAGATTGGAGAGGGCTCCCCTGAGGGCTCCCAGATTGGAGAGGGTGTGGAGAGGGCCCTGAGGGCTCCCAGATTGGAGAGGGTGCAGGTTGGGCTGAGGGACCCATCCCCATTGCACTAATCTTTGTGTACCAGGCGGCTAGTCTATATATATAAAAGCCTAAGCAATCATTATGATTGGATGACCAGAGGACCGGATGACCAGCTGGTAGCTATGATGCACACTGACCACCAAGGGCAGATGCTCAATACAGGAGCTGCCACCTGGTTGTCTGTGCTCTTCAACAGCCAATCTCCCACGGTCCCTCCCCCGGCTGGCTGGCCTCAATTGGCCCTGATTGCTGGCCAGGCTGAGGGACACCACCCATGCATGAATTCGTACACTGGGCCTCTATTTTATTACATAATGCAAAGAAAGTAGACAGAATACTAGTAGAATTTTGCTTTAGTTCCCCACATTCCAATTTCCCACAGACTGACACAGTGAAGGCCAGATGTCTACACATGTAGTAGGTTTCTACACAGAGTACAACCTCAAAATTTGGAGAATCAGATTTACATAGGGGTTGCTGTGGGCATATCTGTCCCTCTCCTCTCTGGATGTGTATAGAGAAAATCCTTTCTTTATTTCTATAATGTAAGCAAGTTCTCTATGGGGAGTGTAGGGCATGGTCCTTAGTTTTTTACAACCTGAAGGGTAAACAAATAGTTCCAGGTGGTAGGTGGGAGGATGTTTTCTATTTTTATTATAGCTTGTCAGTTTCCATTGCCAAGAATTTGTAGAACATTCAAGAACACCAACAAACACAAAATTTTTCTTCCACAATATTCCTTTCTTAGTGTTACATGGTTTTGGCCCCTGGCATATTTTCCCAAATACATGCCACTCTGTCTACAACTCATATTACTATAATTCACACTGTCTGGTACAACATGTATTCAGCTTGTCTTATAAAACTCTTCTTTAGTCACTAGTGTGATCCTGAATTTTCTTTTCAAATTTATTTCTTACAGTATTCCATCCTTGTGTAGCCTAAAGTTTTGTCTGAAACTGTGAAGCTTCTAAAATTTGAAGTTAGCCTGTCAGTTTTAGAAGATACTAGTGTCCTGTCCGGTACACGATTTGTGCACATTGAAAGGGAATTAATTAGAAGAAATATTTTAATATCACTATTCGACCTGTCTCTACAATAGAAGTGTCAACCAAATTTATGATTGGCAATGATAGATCAAAACACACACGTGCAATTGGCGCCAGCAAGAGCTTTCTATGTATTGTGCATGTGCAAGTCAACTTAGCTTTTTATGTATATAGAATAATCTTGCTTAATTAGACCTGCTTTCTGATGTACTAGGTGTAGCAGTTAATGTGGATTTTTTTCAATAGATGGAGTTACACATATGTTGATATATATGAGATTTGATATGTATGCTATTTTGTTGTATTCAAAATTTCATATGTCAAATTTTCTGAAGGTTTTAACATCATAGATATTTTTATGCTTAAAAATGTTGAATTTTGTGCCCCCAAAAAAGAGCATTTGCGGTAATTTTAATTCATTACTTTATTTTGAAGAAAAGTGCTGCTGAAAGTTATCATGTACTTCGGGAAGCTTATGGTGAACATGCTCCATTTTAAGATACTTGTGAATGCTGGTTTAAATGCTTTAAAAGTGATGATTTTGATGTGAAATATAAAGAACATCCAGGTCAACCAAAAAAGTTTGAAGACCAACAATTACAAGCATTATTGGATGAAGATGATGTCAAACTCAAAAACAACTTGCAGAAAGATTAAACGTTGCTCAGCAAACAATTTCTGATTGTTAACAAGCAATGGGAAAGATTTTTAAGGAAGGAAAATGGGTGCCACATCAACTGAACGAAAGACAAATGGAAAACCAAAAGTCCTCAGTAAAATGTTGCTTCAACGGCACAAAAGAAAGTCTTTTTGCATCGAATTATGACTGGCAATGAAAAGTGGATTTATTTTGAGAATCCTATATGCACAAAATCATGGATTGATCCAGGTCAATATTGACTGCAAGAACAAATTGCTTCAGAAAGAAGACAATGCTCTGCGTTTGGTGGGATCAGGAAGGTGTGGTGTATTATGAGCTTCTAAAATTAACCAGGTGAAACCATTAATACTGATCACTACTGACAACAAATAATCAATTTGAACCACGCTTTGATAGTGAAATGACCAGAATGTTCCAAAAGACACAGCAAAGTAATTTTGCTTAATGATGATGCACCATCACATACTTCAAAACCAGTTAAAGACACATTAAAAGATCTTGCCTGGGAAGTATTAACCCACCCACCACATTCACCAGACCTTGCTCCTTCAGATTACCACTTGTTCCCATCGATGGCACACGCACTTTCTGAGCAGTTATTGTGCTTTCTTTTATTACAAAATCTGCTGTATTAATGCGGATTAACTGTTAACTGGTTAATAATGCCAATTAATTATTAACTGGTTAATAATATGAATTAACTCTTAACTGGTTAATAATGCGGATTAACTGTTAACTGGTTAATAATGCAGTATTTATAATCCAAAGAAAACACGATAATTTAAAGAGAAACATCAAAAGTGCTTTATTCAAAGTAATGTCCATTGCTAGGTACACATTTCCTCCATCTTTAGGTAATTTGTGGATACCTTCTCAATAGAACTTTTCTTGTTTTGAGGAAAACCATTCAGAGACCCAATTTTCCACTTCTTCCTATGTTTTGAAGTGCTGCTCAGAAAGTGCGCATGCCATCAATGGGAACAAGTGGTAATCTGAAGGAGCAAGGTCTGGTGAATATGGTGGGTGGGTTAATACTTCCCAGGCAAGATCTTTTAATGTGTCTTTAACTGGTTTTGAAGTGTGTGATGGTGCATAGACTATTAGACCTGTTTCCTGATTTAGCTAAACTTTTTCCAGCTCAGTGAAGCACCCAAACTTCTGTTTCAGGTAATTGTCAGCAAAATAGCAGTAATATCAATATGAAGCAGATTGTTATTGTAGATCACACAGGGAGAACAAAGGGTAAAATATTTAACTGCAGCAGTGTTTGACTATATTCTGCACAGTGAGAAAACCTGAAGTCATTTTTAAGTTCCACCATTTCTTACTTCTTTTCAGTCGGGTCAAGTTTCTAAACTTTCTAAATCTTCATTTTCTGGCTAATAAAAAGAAAATAGGATTCCACTGAGTCTCCTATATACCTACTCCAGGACCTCTGTGAGGATCAAATGAGATGAGGCACGGGAAAACGCTTCCCAAACATTTCGTTAAAGTGTAAAATGTTTGCACCTGGCTATAAAGCAAGTTGTGTTCCTGGGCTGAAGAAACTCAAAGGAGGCTAGTTGCTAAGGAGAGGAAGCTGGGAGTTGCTATGTGACGTCATTACCCGGTGCCCACAGAGACTGTTTCTGGGCTGGGCTCGGCTGTGGGCCGCATTTTGCACCATGGGGTCTTGGCAGCATTGGCTGCAATTTGGTGGGGTGTCGTTCCGGGATGGTGGCGGGGCCTGTGTCCCACCTGGGGGAAGCCAAGTATTGGTTTGTCGGTGCCAGGTCCATGGTGCTGTTTAGTTTTAAGTGGCCAGTGCAAGGTCCATGGTGCTGTTTAGTTTTAAGTGGCCAGTGCACATCATGGCAGCTCCTGCATTGAGCATCTTCCCCCTTGGGGTCAGTGCACATCATAGCTACTGGTTGGATGAGCACTTAGACTTTTATATGTATAGATACTGAGAGAAATAACATGAGTGATTATCGGATAATATATAAAAGAATAGATGACTTAAAAACAGAGGCTAAAAAAATGATAAAGTCTGGTAAATTAGGAAACGCTGGGACTGACCTGTTGAATCAATTGGAACATGTAACACAAATGAAGGCACATAGTATATTCTTAATTTTAATCATTATTTTAAGGAAAACTTTGTTGCAAACCTCTGCCAGTAATTATTTCATATATTTTGAATGTTTAGCCTAGGAAGTTAAAGAGGAAAGGAAAGTAACTTAGATGTTTACTCCATACAAAATTGGATCAATAAACAGGACCAAAATCCTTTGCCTTCTTCCACAAAATTGAAAATTTTATTTAAAAAATATAACTCATTTGGAAGAAAAAAAATGTGTTATTGAGTGATAAAGTACTGGTTTTGAATAATAAAGCAGAGAAAAAGAATTTTCCATAGTAGGCACTATTGAAAAATACTTTAAAATACAGTTATTATTATTTCAGGATGTACAACATTTTCTTCTAAATTTAAAAGCATGTCATCCAATATGTTAATAATATAGTCAATGCTAAATCCAAGAAAAATATGTAGAAAATAGTATCTATTATTGCTAATAATTGTTCTTGAAATGTTCTCTGTCCAGCTGAATTTTAATAACATAGCTAAGAAGCATTTCTATACTTTATTGTTTTTTAACAGTAGCCTATACTTGCAAGTATGTATTTTAGTGCCCTTGTGTCTCTGTCATCATCATTTATCATTGTTTCATTTTAATATATTTTGTTTTCATTAACAAGGGATTCTATTAGCTTTCATTATGCATGATTTTCTATTCCATGATGTATTTAAAATAATGGAAACCCAGGAGGGTCATTTTTCTGATATCTAGACAACTCATATAAGCAACACCAGCCCATGGGTCTTTAAATACTTCATTTAATGCCATGTATTCAACAGAGTAGATTTGCTTTATTGTGTTATCATTGCAGAAAGCCACGGATCCACCTTGAAGCAATTAAATAAATATACTGTTTTGAAAGATTATCATTAAAAATTTGTTTTTTAGATGGATTAAACTTAGTTGAATATTCTTTAAAGTGTTAACATAACACAGTGTAGACAGATGAGAATAATAGCTTTGCTAATAGGGTATGTCTGTATCCCAGAATATCATGAGTTATTGCATAAAAACCTTTGTCAAAGCATTGTCATAAATAAGAAAAATGTGATTATGGTGAAAACATAATTTTTCATGTTGTTTTACAGCTTTACTTTCCTGGAACACTCTCTCTACATTTGTCATTTGGCAAATTTTTACTCATCTTCAAGACTCAATGCATATGTTACAAACACAGTAAAACTTTTCATTACACATCAAGTGTCTCTTTCCACTCCTTCTTTGTCATACAGCTCAAGACTTGTCCCAATCACCGTTGTTTCTTGAGATATTGAATGAAATCAATTATGAGTTAATGAAAGAGGTAAATGGAATAATACTTGTTTTGTATTATAATATTTTGTTATTGTATGTGGAATATTTAATAAGGAGAATAAAATTTAAAAACAACATTTTTAAAACATAGGACAGGTATAATAAATATGAAAAACCCCCACTAATGACCAATATAATAATGAATAATCTAAACTGCAAAAATCCCAAGTTAAACACATAGAATAGAGTAAATTAGTGATCACTTTGTAAAATACCTTTCCTTCAGTCCAGAATTAGTACTTAGTCTCAGGTCCAACAACAATTTTGTCATATTTTCATACTAACTCATATGACAAAGTATTGTAATTTTTTCTACTTGTCTCCTGCATGCCAAGGACAATCTTTAAAAGATGGCACATTTCTAACTTATGGTTACATATTTTTATTATCAGCATAAATCTCTGAATATTTCATATCCACAATTAATTCTGAATGAACGAAATAATAAATTATTGCATGGTTACGTGTTATCACCAAATGTAATGTCTTTGTAGAGCCATTTCGCCATAGGGCTTTTTATGAGGCTTCCCATTTTGAAAAGATGAGACTCTCATAAATTGACCTTTCAACCCACTTCTAAAATCTTTATGTTTTAAATCACTTTAAACACTATGTCAAAATTGCCTGGATTTTGAAATTTTCCTTCTATTTAATACACTACATGAATGTTGGGCCTATCAAAAAACTAGTTTAGTTTTATAGAACATACACTTGTGTGTGTGTAGAGGGAAAGAGTAAGAACAGCTTTTTTTTGCTACTGAGAAATTTATGATTCTTTATAGAGGTTTTTTTAATCTAAATATTATAAATTTTTTCACTTGATCATATTTCTTTGTTTTAGAAATCAGGTAGTTAATATAAAAACATTGTCTCAACTCTAAATATTATAAATAAACTAGAGGCCTGGTGCATGAAATTTGTACACGGAGGGGGATCCCTCAGCCTGGCCTGCACCCTCTTGCAATCCGGGACCACTGGCTCCTAACCACTCACCTGCCTGCCTGCCTGATCACCCCTAACCATTCTGCCTGCCTGTCTGATCGCCCCTAACTGCTCACCTGCCTGCCTGATCGCCCATAACTGCTTGCCCTCCTGCCTGATCGCCCCTAACTGCTCGCCTGCCTGCCTGATCGCCCATAACTGCTTGCCTGCCTGCCTGATTGCCCATAACCGCCTCTGCCTCGGCCCTCGCCGTGGTGGCTTTGTGCTGTAGGACATCGGGAATGATGTCCTGAAGTTTGTTCGGCTGTCCAGTCTAATTAGCATATTACGCTTTTATTATTATAGATGTGGGCTGTGGATTTTTTTCCTTAACCATGCAGTAGTTTAAACCATACATATGCTCTGTTTATTTATTTATGTATTAATGTATTCTTTTGTATTGTGTGTTTTTTTCTATGCCAGATTAGATTGCCTTAGAGACCGGATTGGTTATGTGAAGGTAGGAGTAGGAGTGGTCTTGCTTGCAACAATGTTCTCTCTGAAACTGATATCTCCAAGGTGTGAGGTATAGTGCATTTTTTTCATGCACTATTTGTCGGCATACACAGAAATATGTTCTTTATGGTCCTTATATTTTTATGATCCAAGCTTCTTATCTTGTCACAAATTTGAGGTATTTCCAGGGTCCCTGCTCAGTGTTTAATAAGTCGGGAAACCATTTGCCATGCCAATTAATCACTTAGCTGCATAGGAAAAGTCTGGGTGAATTTGCCAATGGTAAATCCTCTTAGTTATCCAGTACAGACATCTCTATCCTTGTATCTGAATGAAGTAGACATCTCTATCCTGTATCACTTTTTATGGCCTTGCATAGAAGGGCACATATTATTTCTACTACGTTCTATTCATCAAAAAACGTACAAAGGCTCAACCAGGTTCAAAAGGAGAGAACATAAATTCCATCTCTTCACAGAAAAGTGGCAGGGCCAGAAGGAGCATGTGCTATTGAAACTATTCTTGCAGTCATTTCTGAAATGTGAGCTTGCACAGTTCCTTCTCTCATAACAAAAAATTCACATTCTGCCTCCATGCAAAATACACTCTTCCCAAACCCATTAAAATCTTGCCCTGTGACATCATTTGCCTTAGCTTAAAGGTCTAAGGACCTTGTTGTTTATGGCAGATCCAGGTGTGAATGAATCTTCTCAACACAAAACTCTGGCTTTTCAGCGCAGGTCATTCAGTACCATCTTTCTCCCTTGGGAGATGTGTGATCTAAAGACACATGTATTTCTGCAAACACACAAAAACATACACTGGTGGAATTAACATAAGAAAACTTCTCTAGATACACCCCTGAAAGAGGAGATACCACAACAATCAGTGACCCACACCAATTCTGGAATCCCATTGCACACATGTGTTCCTTATTTAACTAAGGCATTGACCCACTGGGAATTATACTGATGAAAGATTTTCCACAGTTCTTGGTTCAACCCGCTGGACTTTTTATTTGTGTTCTGAAGAACACTTTCCTTTATGTAAAACATATCCATTGTTTATAGTTTCGTAGTTTCTGCAGTCTTTTTGTCCACGACAGTATGGCAGTCCAAACTACTCTCCATTTTGTGCTATCCCAGATTCTTTAAATCCAACTGGATTTGAGTCCTTTGATTGCCATTTGGGTTGACTGTGAATTAACACCTTAATGTGGTTTCCCGGTGTTGCCTGGACTTCTTCACTTAAAGGTGTTCTGGCAAGAGCCTCCACTAACATCCTGCTCAGAGTTAGCATTGACTCTATAGCCAAGCTTTCAGTTGATTACAGTTTTTGGCCTTTGAGGCAACACAGCTTTTGCAGAATGGAGAAATGGGGAACCATACCTTCTGTGTTTTTTCCAACTTGTGTATTCATGAGTAAGACAAATGTTGTCCCTTCCAGTGGTTCTCAACCTTCTGGCCCTTTAAATACAGTTCCGCATGTTGTGACCCAACCATAAAATTATTTTCGTTGCTACTTCATAACTGTAATGCTGTTACGGTTATGAATCGTAATGTAAATATCTGATATGTAGGATGGTCTTAGGCGACCCCTGTGGAAGGGTTGTTCAACCGCCAAAGGGGTCGCGATCCACAGGTTGAGAACCGCTGCTACATTTTAGGATGATTGCTTATGCAGTGATAATTAGAATGATATCTAATTTAAGATATCTTTAAATATCTCCTCATCAATTCACAAAAATGAATTAATTGATAAATATTAGAAGTAAATTTGAAATTTTATTAAATCTAAATTATTCAGGTGATTAATCATGGCAGTATAAAAGGCTACAAGTTCTAAGAAATGTTTCCCTGTATGGAAATTGGGATCATCTTTTATTACTTTGCAGGAAATTACCCATGATTCATTCATTCAACAATGTAGTATCAACAGACTGGGAGAGTATAATCATTTCTTGATTGTAACTCTTTGAGCACAATGGAGGGACTTTAAAGTATTTTAAAAGTAACATTGTGCTTTTATAGGTGATGTGTTCATAAATTTTGAAGGAGTTTTCTCCACTGGGTAATTTAGCCAGCTTATTATTTTTTATTGTTTAAACTTGTAAATCTCTAAGTTGTGGCTCTGTAGGGTAGTTATTTCTTAAGTAGAAATAACTATCCTCTCAAAGAAATTTAGTTCCTCATTGCAGAGTATGGTTAAAGTAAAATAATCCCCTAACCTTTACTAAATAATGTAAAGGAAACCACCTCCACTGAATTTCGGCACACTTTATTAATTGTGTTTTCGAGTTAGATAAAATTTTATTTTACTTATATTAAATTTTATTCTATTCCTCAATTAGATCCACAATTTGATCATGATCACAAATATTGATTACTAAAGACATTTTAAAAGCTCTCAGCATTTGCTAGGCACTGCTGTAAATGCTATACATCTATGTTAATATTCTTTGCAGATTTGATTCATGAATTTGAAAGTGGTCAAAAACATATCTGTGTGTGTCATGTGACTGATACTCATTCTGTTTTCAAGTATGATGTAGGTTTTAAGGGATGGACTTTGGTGTCAGACATATGTGAGATAATAAGTTTCTTTGTTCTATACCTTCTTTGTAACTATCAGGAAGTTATTTCATTTTTCTTAGTCTCAATATGTAAAGCTACCAGATCGAGGTAATAATACATGATTCATAGAATCAAATGGAATAATTTAAGTGCTCTTAAAATGAGGACCATCACACACTGAGATAAATAAAACTCTTAGAACATATTCCAGGATATGTACAAGCTTAATTAATTATGTAAATAAATTAAATATGGTATAGAGGCCTATATATTATTTTATAGACTGAATGTGTCTGCTGAAACCCAAGTCTGAAATAAAAGATGTTTAAAATTTATTTATTTATTTATTTACATAATTAATTAATACATATGTCTCCTTTTTTCCCGCTTGACCTCCTCCCCCTGCAAGCCATTCCCACTCCAGGCAAGCCCCCAACACCCCAGTGTCTGTGTCCATTGGTTATGCTAATATGCATACATACAAGTCCTTTGGTTGCTCTCTAACCTTCCCAACTCCCCTGCCATTTGTCTCTGGATCTATTCTTTTTCATCAAATTATGTTGATCATTATATCCCACATATGAGTGAGATCATGTGATATTTATCTTTCTCTGACTGGCTTATTTCACTTAGCATAA
>NW_005360641.1:796390-800547 GCF_000412655.1 Myotis brandtii
GACTAAAGCAGGTTTCTGGGGTTTTGTTTAGTTTCTATATTTGTTACAATGTTTCAAACTGCAAGCTCAGAGGCCGACAGTGCAGGCAGGGAAGCTTGACTTCCTCCATCACTGAAGCAAGCAAGCCTCCCTGTTCGCTTCAAGCTGCCTGGCTGCCGGCCGCCATCTTGGCTGGCAGTTAATTTGCATATCTCCCTGATTAGCCAATGGGAAGGGTAGTGGATGTACGGCTAATTACCACGTTTCTCTTTTATTAGATAGGATTTATTTATTGTTGATGGTATTACAGATGTCCTCCACTATCCCCCCACTTGCCCCCTTTCTCCCAGCCTCCTCCTCACCCCAGGCCCTCACCACACTATTGTCTATATCCATGGGCTATGTGTATGTGCATGTATGTTCTTTGGTTAATCCCTACCTGTTTCACCCACCCTCCTCTCCTCTGAGATCTGTCCTTCTGTTTCATGAATCCATACCTCTGTACTATTTTGTTCCTCAGTTTATATTGTTTATTAGATTCCACATATAAGTAAGATCATGTGATACTTGTCTTTCTCTAACTGGCTTATTTCGCCTATAATAATAGTCTCTGTTCCATCTATGCAGTCTCAAATGGTAAGAGATCCTTCTCTTCTATAGCTACATGGTATTCCATGGTGTAAATGTACCACAGCTTTTTTATCCACTCATCTACTGATGAGCACTTGGGCTGTTTCCAGATCTTAGCTATTGTAAATTGTGCTGCTGTGAACATAGGGGTTCATAGATTCTTTCTGTTTGGTGTTTCAGGATTCGTAGTATATATTCTCAAGAAGTGGGGTTGCTGGGTCAAAGGGCAGTCCATTTTTAATTTTTGAGGAAGCTCCATACTATTTTCCACAGTGGCAGCATCAGTCTGCATTCCAGCCAGCAGTGTACTAGGGTTACCTTTGCTCTATGTCCTTTCCAGTGCCCGTTGTTGTTTGTTGTTTACTGAGAGTAGCCTTTCTGGCAGGTGAGAGGTGATACCTTGTGGTTGTAATTTGCATTTCTCTGATGATTAGTGATGTTGAGAATTTTTTCATATGTCTCTTGGCCACCTGTATGTCCTCTTTGGAGAAGTGTCTATTCAGGTTGTTTGCCCATTTATTAATTGGATTGTTCTTCCTAGTCTTGAGTTGTATGAGTTCTTTGTATATTTTGGAAATTAACCCCTTATCAGATGTATCATTGGTGAATATATTATCCTATACAGTGGGTTCCTTTTTCATTTTGTTGGTGGTTTCTTGTGCTGTGCAGCAGCTTTTTAGTTTGATGTAGTTCCAGGAGTTTATTTTTACATAGTTTGTATTTAATTTGTTAAATGGATCATTTAATCAAACTCTGTACATGACAAATTTGAAGTGCCTCATGATACAAATGTTTGTGTCCAACTGAAAATTGAAAATATTGGATCACAGGAGAAAATTCTGGAGTTAATGATTTGGGACTTTGGCAACAGACTGATTGCCTTTTAGTGAGTTTGATATATGTTTTTATACCTTTATAGTTTTAGATAAACAGATGTTGAGGAGGAATCTGGCAATGGGTAAAATATTAGGAAAAGATTATTTGGGGTATAATTACTAGTAGTTGGAAATGTGTATACTTTGTAGGGCCATTACCAATGTTTTAAAATATGTAAATAATTTAGTAAAATGAACAGTGGAAACTAAAATTACAATGTTTAATTTACATAGAAATATCAACATCTGTATTGCATAATAACAAATCCAACAAATTAATTAGGTGGCCTTAGAAGGTGTTTGGATAATAATTTATTACTGAACCAGCCCAGGATAAGAAGTAACACATCTTTGCAAAAAAATTTAACATTTATTATCACTTTATCTTAGTTGACAAAGAATACTGCTCAATTTTTTTAAGACTTCAGGTTTCAGAATCAGTTGTATATATCTACCTATACATTAAATTAGTGTTTATTGTCATTGCACATATAGATGTTGCGGAGCTAAGGAAACTCCTAATGTTTCTACATGCATTAAAAGATCTGAGTGAAGGAACTGAATACAAATAATTACATATAAACAGCAAGCAGGTGCATTAATTCAAGATAATGTTTATGATTCCCTCTGCATTACCAGTTTCTAGGCATGTCAGCAGAGCAAATTATAGGCCTGAGGCCAATTCATGGTTATGCATTACTCTTCAATTGTTATTAATACAAATTTGAAGAGTGCACACACTAAAGATTTTTTTTTATTAATGGAAGATAATGAAATAAATATATTTATTATTATTTATGTGATTATGACTTACTGAACATATTTTTCAATTTATGTTCATGGGATCTACTACAAACTCGTGGGAATCCTGATTGTGCTATCTATTACCTGGTATATACTACTAGTGGCAGGATCACATTATTTTATTATTCATATTCCCAGTACCTCATACTTAATTTCATAGGTGGAAATGCTTAACAAATGGTTTTACACTCGAAACTTATATAATTTATTAACCAATGTTACCCCAATAAATGTAATTTAATATGTTTGTGAAATGTATGAATTTTTTATAACTGGTAATTGGGAATCTATAACTTTTTGTTTCCTATTGTGTTTCCTTTATGTACATATTTCTAAGAAGAATGCTTCCTATATTACTTTTGCTATGAACTTTGGTCTTTAAAATTCCTGATCTGTACTTCCAAAACATTCCTACATCAGACAATTAAATGTTCTTCATATCTTTTTAGGCAAAAGGTTAGTCTGATCTATATCCACTTGATTTTTCCAGCATTTTTATCATCAGTTATTTCCACCCTTGTAGACATCTTCCATCTCTTCTCTTTAATAGTTCAATCATTGCTACACCAATCTCCTCCACTTTCTCCTTTACTATGACTATACAGTGCATTGACTTTCATCTATATCCCAACACACCAAGCTCAGGGTCATACCTGGAAACTCTCCCCCTGTGCCTTGTCCTGTATAGCTAGCTCCCTTCCCAGCTTCAAGTCTCCAGGCAGTGTCACCATTCCAGAGAGGTGTTTTTTAACCACCTACATAAAAGGTTTCTATGCGTCCTCTTACCAGACAGGTCCTTGACATCGTGTAAAAAAAGATTTTGCAACAGGAGTCCAGACAGGTTTGAGAATATGTTTATTAAAGCTGGGGACACTGAAACAAAGGAAGAAATTAGGGTGGAAGAAACAACAGGGGAGAAGCTAGATGGCGCTCTGCTTTGGGTCCCTAGAAATGTTATAGGAAGGAAATGAGCAAGGCGGGGCTGCCATTAGCTCACTGGAAGGTAAAGGTCACAGTGATAGAAGGGAATCCGGGTGGGGCTGCTTTGGCTCACCGGGAAGTCAAAGAAAAGGGGGCCTTGGAGACAGGATCAAGGGTTGATCTCAGGTCTAGCTGCTATGCCCACCACTCCCCTGGCTACAAGTCTCCTAGGGACCCTTAGAATTTAGGAAGAAATAAAAAGGTCATGCCCGGGAAGGGCCATGGGCATGCTCTACAGCAAGTCTGCATTGAATCTTTGTCCTGAGGAATTTTTATACACTTTTTTTTTCTGTAGGCAAGAATCAATCTTAGGGGAGGTTTTCAGTAGAACATTGGACAGCTTTCCAGGTGCATTTTTAAATATACTGATGCATCAAAATGAGTGTATAGGGGAGTTCTGGATCCTGAGGAATTTTTATACATTTTTTTTTTCTGTAGGCAAGAATCTTAGGGGAGATTTTCAGTAGAACATTGAACAGCTTTCCAGGTGCATTTTTAAATATGCTGATGCATCAAAATGAGTGTATAGGGGAGTTCTGGATTGTCCTTTGGTCTGTTTTACTGTTTTATTTGTTCTGGCATTAATGGAGTTTTTGTTATTTGTTCCCCAACTTCACCTGTCCTTGGGTTCAGCTGCACAAATGGCATTAATTGGGTCTTTGTTCTCTATTTTCCCAGGCCAGGGTGATTTAAGCTACATATTTTCTGGTTGGGGAGGAGGATATGAACCATTTGCTCTCAAGTGTCCTTGGTTGGGAGAGATAAGGTCTTATAATTCACAAGCTGGCAGCAAGCTGCCCAAACTGCTTGGCCTTGTTTACTTTTCTTGTCTCAGTTTCCCCATTCCACTTGCCCAGAGAATTTCCTAACTTCTTACTATCCTGCTAC
>NW_005360641.1:800586-800851 GCF_000412655.1 Myotis brandtii
CACCTCCCCCTCTTTTTTTTTTTTTTGGTCATATTGTTCTTTTCATGTGTTTCCTATCATATATTAATGCCAAAACTATCCTGCTATTTTGTAATTTTACTACTTATTTTCTGGAACCCTCTCCCAACTATGATGTAAATTTCATTAACGCACATGCATGGTCATATTATTTGTCATTGTGTCCAATTTCTTGAATAAGGTCTGACTCAAAGTAGTTCTATAATAAGTATTTCTGGAATGACCAAGAGTGTGTGTGTATATAAAT
>NW_005360641.1:801431-814893 GCF_000412655.1 Myotis brandtii
TCCTGTTATGGCTGTGACACCCAGGGCTGGACAAACAGAGCCAGACATATCTGTCCTCACAGGAAACCGAACTCCAACCTCATCTTCCTAACCACTCTGGAGTTGGGGGTGCTGCTGACAAATCCTGGGTCTGAGGGGAGATTCTGGGTGTGGGGCAAATTTATTTTCTTGGGGAAACATCACCACCTTTGAATTTTCTACACCTTAAAAATGCTAACATCTCCTTATTGCATAGAATTATACCATATTAAGGTAAGAAATACCTTAAAAACTGTGCAATTTAAAAGCCTACCTATGTTCAGATCAGTCTCTTTTATTACTTGCTTACAAGTAGTCATGCAAGTTCTGTGTGTTTAAAATCATGTGACTTGGAGCTCATATCTTTGTTCGTGTTCCCTTTATCTCAGTTTCCAAAACTCTTTAAAAAGCAGTAGCAATCTACTGTTTACTTCTCAATTACCTGAACTTATTCATACAAACCTGCTGGAAGCTGGTCCATCCTTGCTGCTTGACACAGTCGCTGCAGGGAAGAAATATCTGCACAGCATATGTTTCAAGGGACCTGGCGTATATGGCATACAGTTCTTAATATGTTTGCTCCCCTTCTTAGCGCTATGTGTTTTAACCAGGGTCACCTCTCTGAGAAAGGTTGTTTCCCCAGGTGGGAATTTTTCCCTGGAATTAGGGATTAACAGGACTAAGGAAGGGAATAAATCAGTAAAACCCTTTAACTAAGTGCCAGGTGGGTAGTTAATCACCTTAACTATGAACAATCATGCTTAAGCTACATAATCTTTACTTAGGATAATCTCCTTCAGTTACTTCCTTGTAGCTTAACAGAATAGTAGAGTAGTGACCTTGGAATGGAGATAACAAACACCCTAACCTTTGGAATAGAATGGATAGGATTAAAATCAAATGGTATAAATACAGATGTAACAGGAGAATAAAGAGAGAACCTGGCTAGAACCTGGCTAGAGAACCTGGCTAGGCTGCTGATCAACTGAACGCTGTCTCCATGTCATTCCTTCTTCGCCGACTCCTTTGGGAACCCCTGGATCTACTGGGGCTGGACCCCAACAGAAACCTGGTCTCACACCTCCCTAAAATAGTGAAAAAAGGACCAAATGAAATATTGATTTTCCAGTCCGCACTTGGGGCACATGTTGTAACAACCTCTTTTTATTCCAACTCTCTTAATCATTGTGCTTTTCTGGCTTACTTTTGATTATAACACTCATTCTAGGTTTCTTCATTCTTTTTACTCAAATCTAGGTGTTGACAAATATTCACTCTTTTCTCTTCTCTCTCTCTCTTTCTCTCTCTCTCTCTTGCATTTAGCTGTACTTTCTCTGACAATTCCATCCACTTATCGCTCCAGTATTATTACACAAAATAAATTGAAGGAGAAAGACCATAGAGTTATCTAGTTTTATATTTGGAAAAAACTAGACAAGAGGATTGACTCTAACAATAGCAGATGGAATTCTAATGGTTATAATAGCCAATAATTATAAAGTACTTAATGTGTACCTGAATCATAGATACTTCATATGAATCATAAGATACAACTAATAAGAAAATCTGGCATCACTATCAATAAGCTTTAGATATTGGATATTCATTAGATATTGGAGTGGAGTAACACAGACAATCAAATTGTTATACCTGTCACAGATATCCTTTATATACTTATTTGTCTTGACTGGCCTGTCTATAATTGTCAATGTAGAAATTAAGTCAGAAAAATTTCAGTGTTGGAAATTAGAGGTGGAAATTTCTTGTCATGACACAAAAGAGAGAGAATTGTAAAAGCACTATTTCCCAAAAGTTGTGTACGTTTAAAACAGTTTGCAAATGTTCCAGATAAATATTTTTCCTTTTGAAAAAAAGTTACCTGACAAGAGTGAAGAAAGTCAAGAGAGATAAGAGAAGAAATATGTGCAGTGAAACACAGGAGAAAAAATGAGATGCTTAAAGAGAATTTAAAAATAGTTTCTTCTATTTTCCTTTCTTTTGTTCACTCAAAAACAATTTGGATTTTGGTATTGTATTTAGAGATATTGGTAGACAAAGACAGACCTCAAGAGGACTCACTATTATTCCAGTTACAAAACTGAACATCTCTTGAATCCATCTTATTACCAGAGCCACTAGTTTAGTGCAAGCCCTCATTACCATTGTCTTCATCTCTAGTAATCAGTCTGCCAGTATTCAGTATTCTTTCTCAGATTACCTTACGCATGCATGGATTTGGCTTAAGTGCTTCTAATATACTTTACTTCGCTGTTTAATGTATTGATTTATTATCTCCCTTCTTTTCTTATCTAATTATATACAATCCCTAAGCCAGATCTGAGGATAATGTATAAAATTACATCAGCTTCCCTGTGCTATTTCCTGCTATCCCCCTAACCATATGGAGTCAAATCCAGCTAGTTACTATTACTTAGCCTTCTAATTCCTTCTGCTCACAATATACTCTTCAGTATTTCCTATTGTCTTTTTCATATACAATCTTTAATTCTATCTAAAATACTACTTCCTGATTACCACTAATATATATGAATTTTATCTTTTGAAAATGTAATAGAAAGCTTTTGTGATTTTCAAAATAACTTTCAAAAGTTGCTTGTGTTAATTAAGTTTATTCATATATATATTTCCCTTAAGAGGTTGTAAGCTATTGGAGAAGTTATTAACTGATGTGCATTAATTAAAAATTATTTAATCAGAACTCAAATGGGTACAAAATAACTATAAATTTTGTTTCAGTCATAATTTTATACAGAAGGCTACTTATCACAAAATTCATGGACTTGTTGGAGCTTACAATGAGTATTTGAATCATTGTGACATGAGACAGAATGGCCCAAGCACAGTGGGCATTAATATATTAATATTCTTATATATTAATATAGTAGTATGTTTTATATATACATCCTAACTGAAAAATAAAATGTTGACTGCAGGCTTTTTCATTTATATACTTCAATGGTCTCCCTTATCTCAGTGTTTATCTAGTTGTTGTTGTTTTTCCTTTTGGTCACTATTTTCATATGCAATGTCTAAATTGTAGAACACTACAAAATTATCCAATAAAGCAAACTAGTATTGTGATATTAGCCCCTCCCACTCATTACCCTTATTTATGGAAATTGTTGAATTTAGAATATTTGAGATTTACTTGTTCTGACTTAGGCTTTGAATTCCTTTTCATGCATGCATTTTATTCATAGCATTTGAGAAGAGGAACTTCTTGTCAAACCACAGTATAAGATTTAGGTAAACTATAAAGTTTAGCAAATGGGTTATGCCAGAAGTATCCAGAGAGCAAATATTTCCTCGAACTTGGGGATTTACTTAATTTTGCCCAATCCTCATATTTTCAACTGGCCCACTACACTGCTGCCAAGTCAACTGTACTGTAAGCTCATGGAGTGTTAAAAGGTAGGGAAAACGGCACAGAGGTGTGTACTAAAAGAAGCTGTTTCTCCTTTGGCAGTCACTTTATAAAGCGGATGCCAAGCACAGATGGTAAAGATGTTCCTGGCTTCTACCACTATCTTGACAGTCCAAATGCGGTGACAGATCACTGTAAAAAGGTAAGGACGCACCTCTCAGCTGAGGCAGCAAAACCTCTAGTCTCTTTCTAAATGCTTTCTTCAGAACATCAGGTTCTTGTCCATTTGATTTCTGTTAACTTGCTGACAGAATGAATTGAACACTTATACAAGTAGAAGAAAAGAAAAGGCAAGAATAATCTCAAAACCTTTAGCAGCGATTTTGTTATAAAAATCACCATAGTATATTGGTACTTTTATATAGTTGAGGGAATTATTTATTTTAAAATGTACATTTTATTCATTTTTCTGTCCATTCTTCAGTAAGATAGCTTGAAAATGAATGAATTTAACATGGTGAATCCAACTGAAAAGATCCTTAGTTGAAGTGCTAATAACACATTTAAAAAAGTGACCTCCAATTTACTTATTGAGGAATTTTGTCAGAAAAATAGCATTAGTGATTTTTCCTTAGTTTTCTTTCCTTTGGGGAAGTTTAACAATAGGCCAAAGTTTAATCTAAAGTAATTTCACTGGGAAATAGAGAATACAGATCAAGGAATTCTGGAGAAATAGTGTTAAATTAATTTTAATTCTTAAACTATAGTTGTTTTTTTTTAATTAAAACAAAGTGAAACACATGAGATAGATAATTGCAATATATGATAGCTTATTTCTATATTGAATTTTTTTTCTTAAAACCTATACTGTGTCTTAATTAATTTTTTAAATAGGTTCATGACATAGAGGCCTTCACTATTTACTTATATACAATATTTCAATATAAATGGCAATAATATACTTTCTCTGATATACCAACTGAGGAAATTTGAAATAATTTTTGAATCATCAGTTTTCAATATTATATGTATTCAAGTTGATTGGTTAATACTTTTGACTCTACTGTCTCTTCACCTCTTATAAGTTATAAGTCATTCTTGGATAATTGTACTTATTTGTACTACTAAATTTTTTTTTCCAAAAATCTCCCTATATAAGCCCATGAACAATTTTTGAACATATTAAATTATCTTCAGCATCTATTAATTTGATAGCCCAGTGATACCCCCATTGAATATATGCCTAAAAAGTCTCTTCCCATTATTCATGGTAAGGATTTTGTGGAGACAATGCATTTGTTTGTCTTATTCTAATTTTAGATTTGCGTTTTATTTTTAATAGAAATATCTTCTGAGATATATTACATTATCTTTAGATTAATTAACATTTGGGTTTTTACTCTATGTGCCAAGTTCAACGTTACTTTTCATAAATCAATTAAGAAATAAGGTCTTAAATTGCAGTGCTTTATTTGTTCTCAACCCAATACCAGAATTCTTTCTTGAATAATTCATATGAACCTAAAAATAATCTCCAATTAATGGTAATGAATGCTGTTTATGGCAATTACATCGAGGCACTTATTGAATCAATAAATCAGCTACAACAATGTAACTCTTTCCATATCAATCCTAACTTGTTCTCTCTAAGCAGTTATTAAAGGCCACATTTCAAATAGAACACCGAAGTCAGTTGCTGCTGAATTTTACAACACATGTCTTTTTCCCTGAGGGAGTATTTTCTTAACTCAGATTTATGAAGTGAAGAGAAAAATTAATTCCTGAGGGATTTAGACTGTGGAAATGTGGAGTTGAGGTGAAGGAATGGTTGAAGAGGAGGGGACAATCTTATATCGATTTCCTTGCATGCAGGTTTTCTTATGGCACTGAGGAAGAGTGATTAGTGAAGAACACAATCTCTAAATCTTAGAAGTATTTCTCTCATAACGTCTTATCACATGAACTGGGGAACTCCTGAGAATTCTGACAATTTGTATTACTCCAGTCTATTATCTCTTATTAATGTTTAACACATTGGATGAATGGTAAATCAATTCCCAAGGTGTTTGGTAAAATAAGGTATTTCTAAATAGTGCTGAGTAAAATATGAGAATTTAGTAATGTTTGTAATATTTTTTAATACTTCAAGTTGTTTTTCTTCATTAGCTTGGTCAATTAATATAATCCAATATTTACATTTGTGTTAAAAGATAAATTGTAAACCCCAATATATATCATTTGGTAGTAAAACATTTTAATATATTTTAGCATAAAATACTAGAAATCATTTTAAATGATTGATGAAATACATGTAGTCTTATGTATAGATTAAGCATATATTGAAAATAAATCAATTTACCAAATTATCTTCAAATTATGATACCATTTATGTAAAATAGTACCCAAAAGGATGTTTTATTTACTTTGGGGAAATTTAATAAGTGTGACTTAGAGAAGCACACACACACACACACATCTTGTTTTTAAACATACAAAAAGATAATGATTGGTAGTTAAAGGGGGATTGAAATCTTAGTCGCAATGTTTTTATATTCTAAATAGTAAAATGCATTTGTTAAATATTAACAAATGAGTATAACAATGAACTAAATTATTAACCAAGATATTACCTATGGTATGGTGTGAAATGCATCTCATGTGTATTGCTTCTGAAATCTTCTATTTTTAGTCCAGTGTTGTGGCCACTCAAAATATATCATTGGGATTGCTATTTGAGTGAATGGTGGAATTCTTTTCATGCTTTCTTTCCTTTTCCTTTGGGAGAATTTTCAACCGACCTGCCATTTACCTTCATATAGCCAGTACAACTTTTCCACATCACGATTCTTTATATGTCCTGAGGAACTTGTACTATTCTGTACTGACCTTAATGACTGGAAAACTGTATTGCCCAATGTAGTTGTTTTCTATTGCTGCAATAACAAATTGCCCCAAACATAGCATCATAAAACAACACAAACTGATTACCTTACAGTTCTGGAGATTGGATGTCTGACATGGATAGAATTCTGACAGGATTGAATCAAGAGGTCAGTAGCAATGCATTATTTTCTGGAGGCTCTAGAAGAAAGACCAATTTCAAACTTATTCACGTATCAACAAAATACAGTTTTATGGGGTTGTAGGACTAGATCCCTTTTTCTTTGCAGACTACCCACATTTCCTATAAACCTCTCTGCATTCCTCTTACAAAGCAACTATAAATCAGAGTAAACAATGAGGTGTCAAATCTTTCTCATGCTCCCACCTGTTTGACCCTATTTTCATCATTACATCTCTAGGCTAGAGCTGGAAAAAATATTTTCTAGTTATGAGGACTCATGTAATTATATTGGGCCACTTCCCCCAGATAATCTAAGATAATACCCTCATCTCAAAATCTATAACCTTGATCACATCTACGGTAGCTTTGGCCATCTAAGGTATTCATAAGTTCTGAGAATCAGGGCATGAACATCTTTTGGTGATGATGAGAAAGACCATCATTCTGCCTATCATACTCTTTTATGAATCAACTAATAATTTCACCATGTTTTCATAATTACTATGTCAAAACTAACAAGTACTTATCAATTCTAAATATCTACCTATCCAAGCTAAACCGTAAACACGTCCAACCCTCTTTACCTCATCTAATGTTGACAATAGCAATTAGGGCTTGGAATTTGGTTTAAGATTTGGAGTCACATAAACCAGTCAGTTGAAATTAGCTGTCTTCATAAAGCCATGTGTATGGCTAATTTTATGTATAATACTTTTGCCTTACATTAGAGCAATTAATTTATATGCAATACTTAAGAACAGAAAATATTATTTTAAGAATATTCTTGTACATCTCAGAATCTCTCACAAATCTAAAACAGGATGTGAAGACGATATTTATAATCGAAGATGTCTACCATCAAAAAAAGTTGTAGAATGATTAAGAGTACTGATTTAGTGTCAGGATTCACAGAACAGTTCTATTCCCAAATAGTTTAACTTGGGGCGAGTTATTTAATTCCTTTAAGCCTCAATTTCTACATATAATGTGGGCAATAATATATAATTCATAGAGTTGCCATGAGGATTACTTCAGTGAACAATAACATCCAATTCAGAGTGTTCATGAGGATTACTTCAGGATTATATAAGATATAAGGTAAATCATTATTTAATACATGTTCATTTTGAAATTGAATTAACTGATTTTTCCACTTGTCTTTTTATATTTCTGAAGGAAATAGTAATTTTTTAAAAATTCATATACATCTTAATTTAAAACTCTGGCATATTAAAAACAATGCATTTTATTACTACCTTTTGCAATTATGATATGTTATACAAAAACATTTTCATATGTCTGCTGAAATATTTCTATTGCGACCTGATAGAAAAACACTTTTATAATATTTGAACTGTCAATTTTGTGGCCATTAATTTTTAAAGTAACTATTCAGTTTAATTTCTGAGGCAAAGTAAAATGAACATACTTACTCATTCTACATCAGTTCCAGGAAGTTTCACTACTTTTTAACACTCTTTGGTACTAAAATTATTTTAATTGTACTTTTGTCTTCAAAACCTCCTTTAGGTATAATTTATGTACCTAAAAAGGGCATATAAGGTAATAACATTGACTTCCTGGAAAAATAAATAAATACTATTAGCTTTTACATAGTGGGATAGTTTAGAATGCTTTTGAAAAGGTACCAATATATTTTGTAAATTAGCCCATGGACCCATTCATTCAAATAATATAAATGTTACTTCTATAAATTAAACAGATGCCGCCTCCATTAACAAATTTAAAATGCCAACAAATAAGTAATTATATTCCTGAAAGGTTTTTTTTTCTTTAAATACAATTTAGTCATATAACTTGAGACAAAATTTAAACACTTTGAGGTTGTAATTTTGAATTACAGTTTTTAAAAATAATTTTAAAGTATAACAAACACTTAAAAAGGTACACAAATCTTATGTGAGAAGCTCAATACATTATCAAAAAGTTAATACAACTATATAATCATCATACAAATTAATAAAATAATGTAGAAGTGTAACCAACTTCTTCTATAAAATTAATTGTTAATTGTACTTCCATGGATTAATTTTCATCCTTTTGCACTTTTTTGTGACTGGAATAATCTAGTGTGTACTTTTCTGCTTCTGGCATGTCTTAGTTAATACTATGTTGTTGCATATAGCAATATTCCACTTATTTTCTATATCATTTAAAATTATATTCATAAACACAATTCAATACATTTATCTAAATTACCAATGAAGACTATTTGACTAGTTTCCAGTCTTATAGGGCAATAATATACCCAAAAATTATCTGCATATGATTTTTAATGCACTTAACATACAAATTCCTATTGTTATGATCAGTTACCTGGACTCAAAGTAGTTATACAAATTTGTACTGCCATTGACAGAATTCAAGTATTCTTATTATTTCATATTCTTGCAACCAATTATTTCAGCCCTTCTGGTTTTGGTGTAGTGGATTTTCATTGTTGTTTTAATTTCACTTCCATAATATGTGATATGTTGTGTACCTTTCATATATTTATATTCTATTCAATTTTCCTTTTTGTTATGTCTCTGTTCTAGTCTTTTGTCCATTACATTCTTAGGATCTCTGTTTTTTTGTTATACATTTATAGAAGGGTTATTTATATATCCTGGATATAAACTCCTCATGAAAATAATTGCAAATTTCTTCTTATTCTCTGGGGTTTGCCCTTTTATTTCCTCAAGATTTGCTGTGGACAGATCTAAGGTATCCCCCCAATGATTATTCCACTTCCTGAGGTCCATAGCTCTGTGTGACCCTTCTCCCTTATATGTGGAGCTGTAACTTGCTTGTAACTGATCCTATCTAATAAAGAAGTAATATGCAAATTGACCATCACTCCAACACACAAGATGGCCACCCCCATGTGGTCAAAGATGGCTACCACAAGATGGCCAGCAGGGGAGGGCAGTAGTGGGTGACCAGGCCTGAAAGAGAGGGCAGTTAGGGGGACCCAGGCCTGCAGGGGAGGGCAGTTAGGGGTGACCAGGCCTGCAGGGGAGGGCAGTTGGGGGGAACCCAGGCCTGCAGGGGAGGGCAGTTGGGGGTGACCAGGCCTGCAGGGGAGGGCAGTTGGGGGTGACCAGGCCTGCAGGGGAGGGCAGTTGGGGGTGACCAGGCCTGCAGGGGAGGGCAGTTGGGGGTGACCAGGCCTGCAGGGGAGGGCAGTTGGGGGTGACCAGGCCTGCAGGGGAGGGCAGTTGGGGAGGACCAGGCCTGCAGGGGAGGGAAGTTGGAGGGGACCAGGCCTACAGGGGAGGGCAGTTGGGGGGAAGCAGGCCAGCAGGGGAGGAGTTAGGTGTCAATCAGGCTGGCAGGGGACTGGTTAGGGGGTGATCAGCCTGGCAGGCAGAAGCTGTTAGGGGCAATCAGGCAGGCAGGCAGGCGAACGGTTTGGAGCCAGTAGTCCTGGATTGTGAGAGGGATGTCCGCTGCCTGTTTAGGCCCGATCCCAGTGGAATTGTGCCTAAACGAGCAGTTGGATATCCCTCGAGGGGTCCCAGATTGGAGAGCATGCAGGCTGGACACACATACACCCCCCGATGAATGATTTTCGTGCATTGGGCCTCTAGTAGAATATATTAAGCAGAAGGAATGTTACTCCTGTGATTAGATTGCACTAAAGGGCAATGGAGTTGAGACGTCACTTCCAAGGTTTTTTTATGTTATATAAAACATTGTCTAAAGTGTGCGGAGTAAATAATTCTTACTTGATTGATAGACAATGCATTCATGCTGAGGAAGCCCAAGGGACAAGAAACTGCAGTAGGCCTTTAGGCCTTGAGCAAAGCTTTCAGGAGACAGTAAGCAAGAAGTCAGAACCCTCAGTCATGCAGCTACAAAGGGAGGCCTTTTGAGAACAATCTGAATGAGTATGGAAGTGAATTCTTCAAACTTCCAGATGTGCCAGCAGCCCACATATAGTCAGTGTGTGTGTGTGGTGGGAAAACGTAGGTTTACAGTTCTTGTATGGAAAAGTATACCCTACAAGAATAAATAATAATATAGGAATGAACTCTATGTTTTCTGTACCCATAACTGTAAATGTACTTTTGCTCAACCCTGTAAATTTAAGCACAATGAAGTACAATTACTCTTCCACCCAGAACAAAAATTAAGCCTGAAAATGTCAACTGTTTGCCAATATGTGAACCTATTAGAACTCTTATATACTACCAGCGGGAGTGCAAATTGGTACAAACACCTTGGGAAATTGTTTGGTAGTAGATCCTGAGACTGAATATATGCACTTTCTATAATCTTGGGGT
The DNA here is from genome assembly GCF_000412655.1 of Myotis brandtii. Lineage (NCBI taxonomy): Eukaryota > Metazoa > Chordata > Mammalia > Chiroptera > Vespertilionidae > Myotis > Myotis brandtii. The sequence goes on from NW_005360641.1 coordinate 812,188, forward strand.
TCCTGTCCCTTGCAGACAACCTATAGAAGTGTTTAAATATTCAAGAATAGTATGTACAAAAAGTGCACATAGCAATTCTAATAAAAGTCCAAAATTTGAAAAATATCCTAATATCCATCAACATTAAAATAGGTAAATAAACCGTCTCATATTCACACAGCAAAATATACAGCAGTGAGAAGGAACAATTTAGTCTACATTCAATATGGATAAATCTCCCAAATATAGTGTTGGTTTGAGTTAAAGAAGCCAGGTATGAATGATTAGTAATATATGATATTCTAAATAAAATATAAAACCAGGCAAGACTAGTCCATGATGTTACAAGTCAGTGATGATCCCCTTTGTGGAATGTTTAATGGCTGAGGGGAGCAGGAGGAGAGCAAAGTGTTGCTAGCAGTGTTTTGTTTACTGATCTGGGTGCTGACTACACTGGGCTTTTGTAAATTTAGTGAGCTGAACACTAATTGTATGCGCAATTTTCTGTATGTTTGTTAGATTTCGGCACAAACATTAAACATAATAAAATAGAGAAATGGCAAAGCTTTGAGCCCAGATATCTAAGTCCACATTTTTTACTCAATTCTGTGACTGATAGTCGCACAACTATGAAGCTATACAAAGAAAACACAAAGAAGAAAAAAAATGACTGGACTGTACACTGAAGCAGAGGATAGTATCCATAGATATCAGATAAATTTACATCTGCATTTTGTGTGTTGACATTTGACAAAATCTTTTTCACATAAGAAAAATTGTCACATACTCCATGGTGCTATATAGCTGGGATATATACTTAATGAAAACTTGAAGTAGATTGTAGTCAAAGAGGTTTATGTCATATCATAACCTTCAATGTAAAACTCAAAGTACATAAAAATGAAGCATTCCAAGAGTTTCTTGAAGGTGACACTCACAAAATAAAAATGCTTTGTTCTTTACTCAGTCTATTTTAAAAAAGCCATTTCACAATGTCAAAATTTATTTTTGGTATACAACAGTAGTATGGTAATAACGTAGATGCCAGTCACATTTACTTCCCTCAGACTATATATTATCAGATAACAAAATGCTGATTTTGTCATCCATGATTGACAATAGTTTCTGCTATTGAATAGATTATGTAGATATTTAAATAAAGTAGAAAAATGACAACACGAAAGGCATTATATCATAAAGATACATGTTGCAGAAGCTAGATATAACCTGCAATCTTGATGTATGCAGCTGGGAACCACTATTCTTGATCTACTCAACAAGTCATCAAATAGGTTTTTCTAACTACATGCTGCTGTAAACTATCTGAAGAAATTTGTTTACAGATAAAATGAAATAACTATTGAATAGGCAGAAATAATATGTAAACATGAGTGTTTTTTAATTTATTTTATTTTTAATTTAAATTCTATATTGTTTAATGTATTACATAAGTCTTCTTTTTCCCCCATTGACCTCTCTCCAGCCGCCCCAACCCCCAGCACATGCACTCACAACCGCTCCCCCATCTGTGTCCATTGGTTATGCTCATATGCATGCATACAAGTCCTTCAGCTAATCTCTTCCCCCCCTCCCCTCTGTGCCTTCCCTCATAGGTTGGACAGTCTGTTTGATGCTTCTATAATATGAGTTCTTTACAGTACATTCTCTAAATGTTGCCGAGAGAGGAAAGATGGCTAGTTTAATTTTAATAAACCGCAAGAATTACTGATGATGCTTCTGCATCTACCCCACACTCAAAACCAAGAGGAGTCCTTTCTTGGTAGCACTGTAAATAACATTTCTCTTTTCCTTTATTAAAATTTTATATTACTCTGGTTAAAACTTAATGTCTCTCCTGGATATCCTGATTTCTGTCAGTCTATCTCAACACATTGTATTTACGTCCATTGTTTTATTATTTTTTCCTTCAAAATATATCATATGGGGGGGAAAAGTAGGAAAAATTAATCATGACTTTAAATAATTAAATATTGTGTGCTCTCTTGGCAGTATCTGCATCTCCGATACCTTCAAATTAGATTTTTACAAGAATTGTCCAATGCTTTGCATTTAATAAGAGGTTTTTATTCTTAAATTATGGATTATGATTAATCTAAGAAATAATTATATATTGTAAGTCAATGCTGTTTTAAATAATATTAATCTTTAAAAAAAAACTAGGTACAGAGAGAAGCTAATAAAGTGATAGGCTTTTTTCAACTTTAACTTTGAAATAACCTTGTACTCAACATATACATTATAGAAATCTTGCCAATACCACAAAAATTTTTGGCTAGTGGCTTGGATTTAATAAAGGTATTAACTAATTTGTAGGAACTAAGACAATAATTAGTGTGAAATCATGAAGATGCTATTCAAAATACATTGATTTAATCTTTTAATCATATCTAATATAATTTTATATTTTTCATAGAAATATTGTTTAAATTATATCATTGTTAAATGTACACCAATATTTACATTTACACATAGATAGTTCATACTTCTAATGTTATTCTAAATTTTATCAATCTAAATTTTCTATTTGTTCCTAGAATATAAAAATGCAACTCAATTTTGTATAGCAATTTCATATCTAGTAAGTTTATGATATTCTTTATTAATATTATCATTTATATTTAGATATCTATGGATTTCCTATGTACAAAATTACATGTTCTGAGAAGCTTAAAAAATATAATTTAATTAATATATTTTTAAATACAG
>NW_005360641.1:815879-836409 GCF_000412655.1 Myotis brandtii
TAAAAAAGAAGGAATTCTTGCCATTTGCAACAGCATGGATGGAACTGGAGAGCATTATGCTAAGTGAAATAAGCCAGTCAGAGAAAGATAAATACCACATGATCTCACTCATTTGTGGAATATAGTGAACAACATAGACTGATGAACAGGGACAGATCCAGAGACAGAGAAGCAGCAATCAGACTGTCAAAGCTCAGAGGGAAAGTAAGGTAGGGTGGAGGCAAAGGGGAGAGATCAACCAAAGGACTTGTATGCATGCATATAAGCCAACCAATGAACACAGACATCAGGGGGATGAGAGCATGAGTGGGGTTGGGTGGGGTATATGGGGGAATGATGTCACATATGTAATACCTTAATCAATAAAGAAATTAAAGGTTGAAAAAAAAAGGACAACAGTGTCTAGTGAATTTAGACACATTTCTCTGGAAGGGGATATTCCAGAGATACAATACAAAATGGTTTATAAAAACTAATTAATCTTGCCCAATTTGGAGTAATAGTAAAAGCTTAACACAGTTTGAATGAATAAAAATGCAGCATAAAGGGAATACATAACAAAGCAAGTGAAGTACTCATAGAAGGATTAAATTTTCAATGAGTGATGCCAATTGTTCTGGTATGATCAATAGTAGTATTTTTCCATTCTCAAAAGTGTCCTGAATTAAACGTAAGTTGTAAATTTTATGCACTTTGATAAGAGCTAAGGATATGAAAAAAACAAAACAAAACAAAACATGAAAGATGGCAGCCAGCAGGACAGCAGTGAGGAGTGGGGTCAGACTGCTCATGTCTGAGGAGGTGCTTGGGTAAGGGGACACAGCCAGTGACTTCACGTCCTGACAATGGAGCCCAACAAAACCTGGAACCCTGATAACCAGGCAGCCACATTCTATAACTGTCCCTCCCATCTCACTGGGATAGAGACATTGGAGAGGACGCCATGTTTTCGTGTTGTCTCCCCGTGTCCCAAGGCCGATGCCTCAAGAAAGGCAGCGATGAGAGTGTGTTTAGTCGTGGCCGCCTCTGAATGCGGACTCGGAGCAGACGAAGCCTGTGGCCCATTTCCCGGCATGACTCCGAGGTAACACAGGGAGGTTTTGTTCAGGCCAGGAACCACTATGATCCCACCTGAGCAGCCCTATGTCCCCTCCCCCTGTGTTTGGGGGTGGAGGATGAAGGGAGTGATCATGTGGGGAGGGTCTGTCCAGAACAGGAACAGGCTGGGTTCGGGGGTCAGGACCAGTCATGTTCACACCCCGGGTCAAGGCTGGCTGGGTGGACGTGGAGTGTGGGCAGCACCCTCTGCCCGAGGTCTATCCTGAGCCCTGGAGGTGAGTCTCATTTCCCCTCCGTGGATGTCTGTGTAGACACAGGGCTGGACCCGATCCGGGAGCAGAAGGTCCAGTGGGGAGCAGCAGCAGTGACTAGGGCCAGGCTTGAGTTTTCCCAGTCAGCTGCCCATCACTGTCATTACAGAACTCAACCCAGGCCAAGGACAGGGTGCAGCTGGCCAAAGAGGAGCAGCAGCTGGTCAAGGAGGAACAGAAGCTGGTCCATGAAGACCCCCGCCCCAAGCCCATCAGGGAGGGGCCGGTGAGCCACACCCCTGAGGGCCACAGCAGGCCTGAAGTGAGTGTGGCCACCTGGGGGTCTGGGGAACCAGGGTCATAGGGGCAGGGAGAAGGACTCCTCCACCGGAGCCGCCCCAGCCCCACAAGTCTCCAACCTCAAAGCCACTCAGTCCCAACAGGCGGATGGCCATTTTCAGTTGTGTCCTGCAGTGCTGTGGCTGTGCGAATCGCACCAGGCCAGAAGACCTGGAGCCCAAGGAGGCAGAGCCCAAGGGTGAGAAGGTGGGAGGTGGGGGTGGAATGGGTGGGGAGGTCCAGGTGAGCTTATGGGGAGGGATTGTTGCCAGACACACAGGGAGCACCCCCAGAGCCTGGCCAGGAGCAAAGACTGGCCTCAGACCACCCACCTGCTGGACTTTGGGCGAGGAGGGCGTCCTGTGGTGGGTCCTGGGCTCTAGCTGTGTTCTGTGTTTGGGGGGCACAAGGGAATACTGACTGGCCTCAGACCACCCACATGCTGGACTTTGGGCGAGGAGGGCGTCCTGTGGTGGGTCCTGGGCTCTAGCTGTGTTCTGTGTTTGGGGGACACAAGGAAATACTAGCATTTGGGTCACCATTTCTCCTCTCACAACTCCAGCACCAGCCCAGGGGGCAGATGCGGCTCCTCCTGTAACAGCTAAAGTCCCTCCTGAGGAACTGGAGGCAGAGCTGGAGGCCTGTGAAGCTCCAGAGCCCGTGACACCTCCAGCAGCCTCTCCAGCTGCAGCTGTGGGGCCGGGGCTGGCTCCCGACAGAACTGAGGCCCCACCAGCCCTGGAAGAAGAACCCCTTAAAACATTGATCTTATATACAGCTGTTTTATAGCAGTTGTCTGCTAATCTGTCATGTCTATCATTCATTGTACCTTGCTTAATTAATTAACTTATTTATTCTTTCTGTTATTTGACCTTTTTCTTCTACTAGTGAGGTTTTGTTTTGTTTTGTTTTGGATGTTTGACATTGTGTATTTTATAGAGTTAATAATCTATATTTTGTTTTCTTCATTCTAAGAATATTATTATTGTTTGGGAAAGTTAAGTTACAGATAAAACTTGAATCTTTTTTAAAAATATATTTTTATTGATCTGAGAGAGGAAATGAGAGGGAGAGAGAGAAAAAAACATCAATGATTAGATAGAATCATTGATTGGCTGCCTCCTGCACACTGGGAATGGAGCCCACAACCCAGGCATTTGCCCTGACCTGGAATCAAACAGGGATCTCCTGGTTCATAGGTCGACTTTCAACCACTGAGCCACACCTGTTGGGAAAAACTTGAAATTTTTGAGGCTTCTTTTTAATTTTTGTTTGATGGACCTAGTGTAGCCTTTTCTTAAGAATAATTTGTGACCCACTGTTAAGTCCTCATTTTTTAGGTGGCTCTACTGAATACACAGTATGTTGAACTATATCTCTATTTGGGTGGTGGAAACTCAAGTCGCTCAGCTCTGCATAGCCTCTGAAATTTATTTATCAATCCTTTGTGTTTTCACTGTATACATGTGAATATTGGTATCTAAAAGCAGTCTAAAAAGTATGGCATGAATATATTTGTAAATATTTCTCAGCATATCCCCGCTTTTGTCATTTTTTCCCCTACAAGCCACAGCTGCCATGAAAGGTGATTTCTTGTTCTTCAGCTCACCACACTGACTGTTCTTCAGGTCACCCACCTTTATACCATATTCAGAAAGCTTGTTCACAAAGACTCTTGAGGTTGTATTAGGGCTCACCTTGTTTGATTTCCTTCATGCAGGGATTATGGTCATATTCTGTACGCTTCCCAATATCCCAAACACATATTTTCAGTTTCCTTTCTGTTTAAAAATGAGAGGAAAAATCTGGTACCATTTTCTCCAACAGGCTGAAAGTTTAAGTTTATAGTTGCCTGTCTGGTTATTTTTGAAAAATATGCTTTGCCACTTTTTAGTTTCCAATATGTTTTTTAAAAATATTTTTAAACAGGTTGAATATATATTTTAAATATGACATATAAATCCATTATCTGCAGACTATGCATGCCTGCTAGATGTAGTCCTATTGACTTACTCAGGTTCAGCATTTCTTATGCCCTTGTATGCTTTGTAGTATTTAATAGCTAGTGGTCATTGTCCTTGATCAATAATTAGTGTTCCTGAAGTCTAGGACACTCATCCTTTCCTTCCAGATACCTGTTTCCTTCCTTTCTGGTACCATAGATTGGAGAAAGTCTCAAACTGAATTCAAATGTAAAGATCCCTGACTCAGCCAGGCTGAACATACTCAGAATGCATACACAATAGAAGGTCAAGTCTATGACCATAAACTCCCCAAGATGGCTTTTCCTTTGTATTTCATTTTTCTCTTCTTTTCCAATTTGTGCCCTTCCTGATTTCTCAGCACTTGTTCACTTTTAATTGATGGATATAGTTATTGGGATCCCAGTTCAAGACAGGTGAAAGTGGCGAAACTCTGGGCTGTGATCTATGTCTTTTGTGGTCTGCTTCAACCAGGAAAGCAATGTGGAGTGAACTAGAGTATGGATAAAGGCTATGAAGATAAAAAGTGATTTTAATTACCAGTTTTCTTCTTTCTCTTACTCCAGGCTTAGTGTAATATTTGACCCAGATATTTCTCTTTTTAAAATTAGTAATGATTTCAAGCATATGCTATTTTAGATTCAATACAACATTTATTTTGTTTTTTATTGACCCAAGCAACTTAGCTTGCTATTATTAGAGATTTAATATCCTCATGGATATTTTTTTGAAGAATTTCAAAATTTTATTGAGAAAGTTTATTTTAAAGAAATTAGGACATTTTTCTCATGTCAACAATTTGCATACCTGGAATATGCAAATGATTCCATTTAGATTATTTAAGCTAAAAGTCATTAATGTGTCATCAATTGCTTTCTTAATATTTAAGGAATAGGTTTATTTGAAGTTAGATAAATATAATTTAATGTTTTATAATTGTCTAATAGTAATCAATATTTACCATTTTGAAATTCATCTACGTTATTGCACATGTTTGCCAGTAAATGAGTATTCATCTCTGAGAATACTTGAATTTATAAGTTAATACAAGATATGTGAGGTCAAGAAGTAGCTTGGTTTAATGTACAATGAATATTTAAAATGTCTCAAGCTATTGATTATGTAGGATATGTCTTAATTGCTCATGTATATTGGAATAGACTAGTCCTATATTACAGTCAAATATATGCCAAAGCACTGCTTCACAAGCACGGATTTCTGCTCTGCAGGATATAACTTGAATCATAGGATAATCACACAATCCATATTCCATTAGAAAATATTCCTAGAAGAAATCTTCATTTTGAGCCTGTCATTTTATTTTGTGCTTTGATTCCTCTATAAGCCACTTTCTTATAATTATAAAAGTTCTTAGTATTCTAATATTGAGTTAGTCCACTATCAACATAATCTGAACAAATGTTATTTTTGGCATCTCATCAGGCATTGTTTTTGGTGAAAAAAAAATTCTAAAGTCCAGAATTACATAGGCAAAAATAATTAGAAAGAGAACTTTTTAGGGTTTCTTTTAGAAGGAAAGGTTTTACTAGATTTTAAGTCTGTCATCATTCAAATGAACTAAACCATTATAACCACACTTAAAAATGCTTGAGGAAGTCACAGAAATGAAAATCCTTATTATATACTCATGCCAGAAAGTTAGCATTTCCCTAGCAGTAAATTTTTGTTATGCTCCACAACTTAAGATATTGTTAGAAAATGTTAATAGGATTTGCCATGGTAAATCCATATGGTTAGAATCAAGTTATGTGAAAAGAGCCTATCCTAGAAGCCATGATAGAAAAATAAAATCTTTTTAGATGTACAATACCATATTAACAAGACGTTAAAAAAGGAGGAATGTTAAATTTAACTGAAATTTAAGTTGCCTAATGTCGATCTCCAGATATAAAAACAAGGTTATTTTATTAACCTCTATCACAAAATAAATGGAGAAACATAAATGTGCTTTGATAAAATAAATGTATTTTCTTCTCCAAAATAAAAAAAATAGTCTATACAAATGATAAATGTAATTAATTTAATAAATGTATTATAAAATATAGTTTTTACGTGGCAATATTTTAATAAATTATTTTGTGTATAGGTAAAATGCTGGAAATAATTTAAATTATTTGGGTTTTTCACAATATATATGTGATCACTTTATTAAATATAAAAGAAGTTTTCCCTTTACTTTAGGGGGCCACATTAAATAACATATAATAAGAGTTTCAAAATGTGACCAATCATATCTTTAAAAAATGCTATAAAATCCAATAAAATTCAGTATTTACATTTAGATAATTTGAAAACATATTTATATGGTGAATTATTTAAAACAAAATTCTAGCCAAACTTCTTTCATAGCTTTGTAACAAATTTTAGTTATTCTGTTAATGGGATATGCTTGTCATTTGTAGAAAGGATTAGTTAAAATACTGATGCTTATTTCACACTCAAAGAAATATTGATGGAGTTTCTTTGAGAATTTAGGCCATACTTATGTTCAAGCTATCGCAGTTAGAAATTATAAGTTCCACATGTCCTTACCTCATTATCCTTAAGGTTAGTAGACAACTTAAATTATAAACAATTCCCACTTCTTATACACACATTTACTTTATATATGAATGGGAAGTAAACACTCAAATGTCAATATAAAATACATTAATTTTCCATTAGCTTGTGCCTGATCTAATTCCCTTACTCAAATAAAACACTATCCTGAAAAAGGTTTGAAGACAGGGGCTTACACTGCTTTGTATCCCATAGAAGGAAGTTAATTCATTAATAAGAGAGAAAACAAAAACTGTGACTCTTATGGTAAAGATCTAAGAAACAAATAAGGCATTTGAAGTTCCATTTAACAGGCCCACAGGGCCTTTCCAGGGAAGTCATTGGACTTGAAATGGAAACTACAGAAGACCAAAAGGCATAGTATACAAATGTGGAAAATATTGCAGTGGAAGGACTGCTCAGTGTTCACAGAACATCTTGTCAGTGGTTTAAATTCATCCCAGGAACAGTGGAAATCTGATAAGGGAGTAAAAAATTCTCCCTCACCACTAACGGTTGAAATAGTTCTTTAAGCCAGATTTCATGTTCATAAGCAGACTAGAGAGCATGATTTCTAGCCTCTGATAATCTACAGTTTGGTAAAATAGACATGTCCAAATTTTTGACAAATGTTAGCCTGTTTACATAGGGTTATCACAGAATTTTCCACAGACCTGAGATGTCACATTAATAGCACACAGTTATTTTCTCTTTAGAAATGTTAGAATTTTATATCCCATAAAAGTACAGGTTATTATTATTTAAAAAATATTTTTGTTGATTTTTAGAGAGAGAGAAGAAAGGAGAGGGAGAGAGAGAAAAATATTGATGTAAAAGCAAAACATAGATCAGCTGCCTCCTGCATGCCTCCTACCTGCATGCCTCCTACCTGGAACCCAAGCATGTACTGTGACCGGGAATTGAACTGGCAACCTCTCAGTGCAAAGGTCATGCCTAACCAACTGAGCCAAACTGGTCAGGGCACATAATTATTTACTTAGCAACTATCAGTGGATCTGTACAAATGTGTGCTTCCATGATTTCTATATGCATATGGCTTGAATGGCTCATCTTCAGGGCTTACTGCTTCCCTAATGCCCATAATTATATCTACATATGCATCTTTATTTTAATTTATCTTTAGATGCCTACTCAAAATCATCAATTGATGGTCTAAAACAAATTTCAAATTTTATATAAACAAATATTTGTTGATTACCTCCCCCCTACTGACTCTTGTCCAAGTGGCACCCTCCTCAGTAAAAGTCACTTAAATCAACACCATTGCACAAATAAAATTTTGTTGTGAATTTTGACCTCATCCTTTATCCTTCAGCTAGACACCACATTGGCATATCTTCTCAGACATACCTTCACAATGTATCCAAAATTATTTCATCTGGACTATGGTAATAGAATTCTAAGTGGTAGTCATTATTCTCTATTATTTACCGTCTACTTACCACATATTATTTGGTAGTAGAACAGTTGTAAACAATATAAAAAACACACCATTATTACACCTTCTTTTAATCACATCAAAATAAAAATCATGTTATTTCTGTCACTAAGAAAAGATAAAACAAAACAAAAACAACAATGAACCTTTATTAACTAGCACAAAGCCTTTCCTCTAAATCATTTTCCTACCATATTACTCCTAGTTCATGCATTTTAGGAAGACTTTTTGCTCTTTTTCATTAATAACAAACTTATAACCCTAGAATTAATTTTTTTCTTGCTGATTTCTATGCCAGGATTGAAATATCTCCTAACTTAGTTCCATGTCATTCAGTATCTGCTCAAATGCCACTGCATTCCTGGACTATTTTTCTAAAAATTACCCTATCACCTATCATTCTTCATCTTCTTATTTGGCCATATTACTGCTTTCTGAAAGTATATTGTTTGTTAGTTTATTGACTATCTCTCTCAATTAGAATGTAAGTTCCACAATGGCAAGAATTTCATATTCCTTTCTGCTATATCACCAAAGAACAGTGATTGGCATATAGAAGCTTTTTTCTTCTATTATTTTGTTAAATGAATGAATGCATGACTGCAGAGTTGAGTGTATTCTTTTCTAGAAGGCTTAACATAAATCTTACACAAAATCTTACTGCTATTTAAGGAGCTATGAGATAATCTTATATAATAAAAGGGTAATATGCAAACTGACCCTAACAGCAGAATGACTGGGAATGACTGGTCACTATGACACACACTGACCAACAGGGGCCAGACGCTCAATGCAGGAGCTGCCCCCTGGTGGTCAGTGTGCTCCCACAGGGAGAGCTCTGCTCAGCCACAAGCCAGGCTGATGGCTGCCAGTACAGCGGTGGTGTCAGGAGCCTCTCCCGCCTCCTCAGCAGCGCTAAGGATGTCCAACTGCAGCTTAGGCCTGCTCCCCACTGGCAAGTGGACATCCCCTGAGGGCTGCCGGGCTGCCAGAGGGATGTCTGACTGCCAGCAGGTGGACATCCTCCGAAGGGTCTCAGACTGCAAGAGGGCATAGGCTGGGCTGAGGGACCCCCCCAAGTGCACAAATTTTTGTGCACCGGGCCTCTGGTGACATATAATGATTAGAGAGAAGAAAAAGCTTACATCAGATGAAGTAATAACTCTAAGGATTGACATTTTGAAAGATAACTGTTCACTTATAATTCAATGCCACTATCTTCATATTTTCCTTTAAGTACTTATTTTTTGAATAATTATACTACTTAAAATTTATAATTAGGCAATTCTATTTGCTTATTTGTTTGTTTTACAAAGATTTGTCCTAATGCAAACTAAAAGAAGTGGAGTGAACCACAACCTACACATCCCATCCGTTAAGCAAAACTCTTTCACAGGTAGCAGCAAATTCTGACAGAAGTCTTGTATATAGACAGAAAGGAAAAAAAAAAAAGAAAACAATGATTTCCTTTATAAAGGGGTAATAAAATGCACAGAACCTTGTATTTTATAAAAGTAACACATGTGGCAAAGGGAGTTTTATTAACAGTGCTGTAAAATACATAGACCAGGGGTTAAGACTTTCAGAAAGCTGATAAAATAAGAAAAATATATACATGAAACTATCCAAGAATAAAAATATAGGCAAGGAAACTTATGATAGAACTACATTATTGCAAGTAAGACACTTTCTCATAATTTCATTGATAGTAAGCCATTTTGAATGATGCTTGTGATGCATTGTTTGTTAAAAGAAGCAGGCAATAGAACATCATGTATATGCAATTAACCTTGTTACTTCACACATGGCACATTGTCCTTGTCCACTTTACCATTTACTTCATTAAAATTGATTTATTACGTTAGTTTGCCATTGTGTCTCAGAAACATGTGCTGACAACTTTTCATTCAATTTATCAGTTCCTTCTTCCAAAAGATCAATTACCTTATTATATTTTCTAGACCATTACCTAGGATTGAAGTAAGTTTCACAAGGTAATTACTTAGGTTGTCCCTTCTAGTACTTTTAAATCTGAGTTTATTAACCTTTCTTACACCAAGAGAGAATTTACAAGCTATCTAGTGATTTATTGATAACTGTTAATCTCATGGTCCTAACTAAGCCTTGTATAACTCACCCATCTCATTATGCATATTTTCAATGTGCTTTACCATTTTGTCTGAAACATAGAAAATTAGATATATTTAAGTATATCTAATTTATAAGCATGATTTCTGTTACAGAAAGGTCAAATAGCTCTTACAAGTATAGTCAGAAAGCAAAGTACAATTTAGTCCATCAGGTTCAATCTTCTCTAATAATAGCAAACGTGATGAGACATTATTTTAATGAAAGGATGTTCTCTCCCTTCTTTCCTTGCAAGATTTCTGTTTATACTATTTTTAGTACATCAATATGGTATTATCTTAAAATGTTAGCCTGGTGACAGTACTATATTATTGTATTCAAATATTATTTAACTAGAGGCCTGGTGCATGACATTCATGCACTGGGGATTGGGGGGTCTCTCAGCCCGGTCTGCGCCCTCTTGCGGTCTGGGATCCCTTGGGGGATGTCCACCTGCCTGCTTAAGCCCGCTTCCCGGAGGCAGGAGAGGCTCCAGCCACTGCTGCTGCCCTCACCAGCCATGAGTCTAGCCCAGGGGTGGGCAAACTTTTTGACTCGAGGGCCACAATGGGTTCTTAAACTGGACCGGAGGGCCGGAACAAAAGCATGGATGGAGTGTTTGTGTGAACTAATATAAATTCAAAGTAAACATCATTACATAAAAGGGTACGGTCTTTTTATTTTTTTAGTTTTATTCATTTCAAACGGGCCGGATCCGGCCCGCGGGCCGTAGTTTGCCCACGGCTGGTCTAGCCTCTGGCTGAGCAGTGCTCCCCTTGTGGGAATGCACTGACCACCAGGGGGCAACTCCTGCATTGAGCATATGCCCCCTGGTGGTCAGTGCTCATCATAACGACCAGTCATTCCACCATTCAGTCAATTTGTGTATTAGGGTTTTATTATATAGGATGATTTCTGACTCAAGAATTCTGAATTTCAGAAGAGAATTTTCTTTAGGGCAAAGAACATTACAAAAAAAGTGAATAATTTATCTTCTAAAATAAATTTTAAAAATTCAAACAGTGAGCCTTTTCTTATAAGATTAATTACATGTTAAAGTTATTTTATAAGAAAAAAAATATAGAGAGAACAAATAGACATTTGGAATTTTAACATTATTTTTACAGGTCTAGCCAGTGCAATTAAACAGTGAATCAAATAAGTATGCATACTAAAATAGAAGGAAGGAAATACATAATTATAATTGTCTGCAAATGAGATTTTTTACTTGAAAGCTCTAAGCTAAAAATTAAAATATTTTTAAAATATTAGAAAATGCCATGCAGAGGTAAATGACAATTAATGGTAATTAAAACAAATGTTTTCTACAACAATAATACACAGCTGGAAATATATTTTAAAATAGACAACAACAATATAAATTATATTAGAGTAAATAATGCAAGGGACATCCAAAATCTATGCTGGAAGAAAAGTTTACTAAAGGGCAAAAGTAAAGCTTTAGTAAATTGGTATATTTTGCTTTCAGAATGAAAATCAATAGCCAGCAGAATCTCACTATTGTTTTTAGAACATGGTTTTATGCAAACTTCTTGGATGTTAGTTTTAATTCCCAAATATAAAGTATCTACTACAGTTGATCCAGCAATTCTTCTTCTAAGGATTTGTCCTACAGATATGAAAAAATATTTATAAGAAAACAATTTCTCCAAATATTTTATTATAATAGTAAAAATTTGAAGACATCTTAAATATTCAACAAGAGAATACTGGTGATATAAATTATAAACCACTCTCTCAGCTAATAAGTACTAGAACATGACTAGATAATCTTTAAAATACTTGTTTATGTTTTTATAAATATATACATATAGAGAGACAAACCTTCATAACAGTATCCTAATTATAAAAAACTGCATATGCAAAAGCATATTATGCAAATATATACATTTAGTGAGATCTGGAATAATGCTCATCAAAATGTCAAACATGATTATATCTGAAAGGTTGAATTTCACATAATTCTTTCATGTCCTTTTCTGTATGATTTAAACTATAGCTGTTATGCATCTGTCATTATCTTTCAATAATTAAAGAGTGAAAAAGTAGAACTAATATATTTTTATTAGTTTGACTATTATTTATTAGTAGAGAAATAATTATCAGAACAATACAATTCTATATCATTTTAACACTAATATATAAAATAGATGGTTCATTAATTTTAAAGTTATTATTAATGATTTAGAATATTTTCTCCTGGTTACATTAAAAATTAACTTGTGATTTATTACTCTTTTATAGATAATTTATAGTATATACTAGTGACCCAGTGCATGAAATTCATGCACATTATAAGGGAATTAGAGGAAATATTTTAATATTGCTATTTGTCCTTTCTCTATAATAGAAGTGTCAGAGATGAAAGAAAATTAGTAAAATGTATATTAAAATCTTCCTCCTGTCAGTTTTGGGTGCGCCACAGGAACCAAAGTCAAGTCCCTGCCCACCCACGTGTGCCTTGAAATCGTGTGAGACCCAGACCTGGCTGGCCCCACTCCCATTTTGCTAGATCCAGACCCAACCCAGCCCCACCCCGGTCAAGCCTTGTGGGGTGGGCAACCTCAGGTCACCTGGCCTGGCGTTGGGGCGGGGAGTGCACCTTGAGGTCCCCGGCCTGGGCCAGGGGGTGCTGCCTTAGGTCCCTTGTCAAGCCCTGCAGGCAGGAGTGTGGCTTCAGGTCCCCCAGCATGGTGCCAGGGCGGGGGGCCACCAGCTCATCACCAGGTTGGGGGGTGCAGCCTGAGATCTCCCATCAAGCCCCGCTGGGCATAGGGTGCAGCCTGAGATCCCCTGTCAAGCCCAGCAGGGTGTGGGGTGTGGCCTCTTGTCCCCTGGCCCAGTGCTAGGGGGTGCTAGGGTGGGGGGCTCAGCCTGAGGTCCCCAGGCCTAGCGCTGCGGCGGTGGGTGCAGCCTGAGGTTCCCAGTCAAGCTCTGCCAGGTGGGGGACCCGACCTGAGGTCCCCTGTCAAGCCCCACCAGGAGGGGGGTGCAGCCTCAGGTCCCCTGTCCCAGCTCAGCACCACACAGCCGCAGTTTCCTGCTGATTGCTCCTTAAGGCTTGTTAAAGGAACTTGACTTCTGCTGTGGGCACAGCCATCTTGTGTTACGGAATCCCTGCCTCCGATGTGGGCACAGCCATCTTGACCATTACAGTGTGATGGTCAATTTGCATATTCCCTCTTTATTAGATCAGATACTTCTTTAAGGGATATGCATCTTACAAATATGTAAAAAGTTATCCCCAGATGTATGGGAAAAGAATAAATGCTACTGTGAAAATACCTGAAAAAGTTGTCTGTTGACTCTGTTTTATTTATCTTTAAAAGTATTGATTTGAAAATAAAATTTATTAAAGATATGTGCAGCTTTTAAAAATAGAAATGTGTGTTTCATATGAAACTATATAAGATGATATAAAATATTTTCTATTATCTGGACATGTTCTTTCATTTAATTATAAACTAAGTTTTTAATTTTCTTTAATTAATGAAAGACTAACCACATGATAACAGAAAAAGCACATTTCAACTATTCTTTTGCTTTCAAGTGTGTTTTTTCTTTGTTTAGTTTGGTATGTTTTTTTTTTTAGTTTAAATTAAAAAAATAACACTTTCTTTTTCTCTTTAACATATAACAATTGTAGTTTCATAATTGATCAAATATTCATTCATAAAACATTCAGTGAACATGTATTTTGCACCATCCATATGCTCAACACTAAATTAGGCAAAGTGGTCTATATAAAACTGAAAAACTGAAAATTCTTAATTCTGAGAAAAATGCATTATCATTCCTATATAATAAAAGTATAATATGCAGCCCTAACTGGTTTGGCTCAGTGGATAGAGCGTCAGCCTGCAGACTGAAGGGTCCCAGGTTCGATTCTGGTCAAGGGCATATACCTGGGTTGCGGGCACATCCCCAGTGGGGAGTGTGCAGGAGGCAGCTGAATTGATGTTTCTCTCTCATCAATGTTTCCAACTCTCTATCCCTCTCCCTTTCTCTCAGTAAAATATCAATAAAATATATTTTTAAAAAAAGCGTAATATGCAAATTGACCAAACGGTGAAATAACCAGACAGCAAGGGGTGGGGCCAGTAAGCAGGCGATGCCAGGCCAGCTAAAGCCCATGCCAGCAGGCAGAGGGAGGGGACGGTGATGGGGAGAGAGGGGGTGGAGGTGACCAGCTGCAGCGGAGGTTCGATGAAAGTGGGGGCTGGGCCGGCTACTCGCAGCTGGTGCTATACCCTGATCAGCCCACCTGGTTGCCTCCCACAGAGGGAGGCCAGACTGTGGCTTAGGCCTGTTCTGGGAGAGGGCCTAAGCCAGTGATGGTGAACCTTTTGATCTTGGCGTGTCAGCATTTTGAAAAACCCTAACTTAACTCTGGTGCCGTGTCACATATAGAAATTTTTTGATATTTGCAACCATAGTAAAACAAAGATTTATATTTTTGATATTTATTTTATATATTTAAATGCCATTTAACAAAGAAAAATCAACCAAAAAAAATGAGTTTGTCACCTCTGACACACGTGTTATAGGTTCGCCATCACTGGCCTAAGCTGTCAGTTGGACATCCCCTGAGGACTCCCGGACTGCAAGAGGGCACAGGTTGGGCTGAGGGACCCCAACCCCACCCCAAGTGCATGAATTTTCATGCACTGGGCTTCTAGTAATTATAATAAAACATAATAGATACATTAATACCAACAGTAAAAAGTATTGTAGTACCAAGCTTAAGATAGGCAGTTACAGCAATATCTTTCCATGGTAGAAAATGTAAACCTTCCTCTACAAAATATCTCCAATATAGATGCAAAGATTTAAAGATCCAGTATTTTTCCCAAATCAGAGAAAATATAAGGTGTAATAAGGTGTAACTATAATACCAATTTTGGTAGAATCTTTGTTATTTAAGTGTATTGGAACTTAACTAACTTTGAGTTGCAAATGGAAGGCTTAGTGAAAAAGTTTTGTCTCTTTTGAGTTCTAGCTCTCTAAACCTGTGACAAAGACTTGAAAACCGCCCTCTGGTGACGTCTGAGGACTTCCTCTGCACCATCTGTTCTTTGGAAATGTCAGCACTATAAGTATCCAACACTGAGAACACGCTGCAAGAAGCTCACAGAAATAGGACTACTAACTTCTATCAGCTTCAGCCCACTGCTTGCCATAGACGGCAACAGAAAAGTCTGATGTCCTTTACTTGATAAATACGGTCTTCAGAAACTGCTAGAAATGTAGGAATTCCTAGGAATTTATTGACATTATTAAAAGATTTGGGATAAAAATTAAAAGATATATGGTTAAGTTAAAATTTTACCATTACCTTTTGGCTGAGATACTAAAAGAAACTCGTGATATTTGAATATATTTAAAGCTCATTAAACTTTGAAGTGTTTGTTATTGACCTAAGATAGGAATGTAATTTACCTGTATTTGAATAAAATAATATTCACAAATGGTTTAATCAACAAAGTGACATAATTATGTTCTGTATATTCCTTAATAGCTACTCCATAAAAAGAAATATATAGAATATCAACATTCTCTTATCTCAACATTAATTTTATATGGAATTTAGAGTATATATATATACACACACATTTGTGTTAACCACTCAAGGCTTTTCTCTATGCAAACAACCCTGAAATGATAGTCTGGAAAAACAGTCCAATCTGTTGCACTGCTCACAAGACATAGAAATGTGAGAATATTTCCCTGATAACAAATATCCAGGTAAACATAAAACTAACATTCTTAATTTCTTTAAAATACAAATTTTAAGCGTATTTATAATACTGTCTTGTGATATTTGAAAAATGCACATGAGCCTGGCCAGTGTTGCTCAGTGGTTGAGCATCGACCCATGAATCAAGAGGTTGCAGGTTCGATTCCTGGTCAGGGCACATGCCCAGGTTATGGGCATGATCCCCAGTGTGGGTGTGCAGGAGGCAGCTGATCAAGGCTTCTTGCTCATTAATGTTTCTACTTCTCTATCCCTCTCCCTTCCTCTCTGTCTAAAAAAAAATCAATAAAAACATGTTTTTTTTTTAAAAAAAGCACATGACTACTTTAGCAGAGGAAAAGTCAGAAGGTTACTAAATAGATTATAAACTGTCTATATTTAAGTGATATATTAATTCTAAGTGGACTGTAGAACTTAGCTAAGCATACCATAATACCTGGAGCAAACATAAAAGTAATACAAATAGGTACAGAAAAAACTCCAACAGGTAAATAAAACAGAGATGTAAAAATATCTAAAAAAAAAAAAAAAGCCCAAAGGAAATTGATAAAGAAAACAGTGAAACAAACAGCAGATAGTAGAAAAACAGGAAATAGATTATAAACAGGTAGACATAAATCTATGCAAATTATAACTATCTTATTCATTAACTAAATATTACAATTAATCCTGACAATATAGAATCAAAGAGTGGAATGGTGGTTGCCAGCAGCTCGAGGGGTGGGGAAATGGAGAGTTAAACTAATGAATGACTATAAAGTTTCAGTAAGCAAGATGAATAAGCTCACATGGAAGGTCAGAGACAATCATAAGATTTCTGCTTGTTTTCATATAGGCCAATTAAATAAATATTAAGAAATTTAGCCCTAACCAGTTTGGCTCAGTGGATAGAGCGTCAGCCTGCGGACTGAAGGGTCCCAGGTTCAATTCCGGTCAAGGGCATGTACCTTGGTTGCGGGCACATCCCCAGTAGGGAGTGTGCAGGAGGCAGCTGAATTGATGTTTCTCTCTCATCGATGTTTCTAACTCTCTATCCCTCTCCCTTCCTCTCTGTAAAAAATAAATAAAATACATTTAAGAAAAAAAAAGAAATTTAAAAGAATATGGGGCAGAGCAGGATAATGGTCCCCTCCTCTGGCCCTCTGATAGCTGCTGTTCCTCCAGCCCCACCCCCATCTTTGTTGGAATCATTTCCATGTCTGCCTTCCTTACCTGGTTGTGAGTGTCTTCAAGGCAAGCACTGTGCCTATGCCTCATCTTCTTTTCTTTTCTTTTTTTTTTACACTACAAAGCCAGGCTTTATAATATTATTATACTATGTCTGGACCTAAGAAACAGATGGAGAATATGTTAATAATGCAAATTAATCTTAAAACTGGATTGTGTATGTATCCATTATATCGTACATAGCACAAAATTAAAAAAGAAAATATTCTTTCAGTATTGAAAATAGTTATTCCATAAAGCAAAATGTCATACATGTACTACAAAGTGAGGCTTTATAATATTATTATACTATGTCTGGACCTAAGAAACAGATGGAGAATATGTTAATAATGCAAATTCATCTTAAAACTGGATTGTGTATGTATCCATTATATCGTACATAGCACAAAATTAAAAAAGAAAATATTCTTTCAGTATTGAAAATAGTTATTCCATAAAGCAAAATGTCATACATGTGTTCAAGAATGGGTGAGAATAAGTAAAATTCCAACATATATCTTTGTGTTTCACTGTGCTGTTTGTTAAAGAAAAGGAAATAGCCAAATTTCAAAAAAGAGTAGGCAAAATCTATGAGCAGACATTTTATCAAAAAATATGTAGAAGGTAAAAAAACAAATCTGAAAAAATTCTCATCATGACTCCTTAGGGAATCAATTAAAACAACAGTGAGAAAGCACTACATACTTATTACGTGGGCTGAAGTTAAATTTATTTACTAACCTAATATTTGCTAAGATTAGAGTAAATGGAACTCTCATATACTCTTGGTAATACTGAAATCTGTTATACAAAACTATACCTATAGTCAACAATAATGTATTGTACACTTACAACTTTGTTGAACAGTAGATTTCATGTTGTTTTCTTACCCTAACTCAATCATTTTTTTTTTAATTGATACAAAAGAAATATCTAGTTTTATGGAGGGGTCTCTCTTTTCCGAGTCCAGCGCGTCTAACGAGTGGTCCGGTTCTTGGAGTAGGGGTGGCTGGGGACTGAGAAAATGAAAGAGACAGACAAAGAGATGGAAGAAAAAAGCTGGGACTGGGTGGGACCGCTGTCCTCTTCTGATGGAGAGACAGAGACCCAGCACCTAAACAGCGTGTTTATTTTATATCCTAATACCAGGAAGTTTCAACAAAGGTCAAGACAAAGGAGCTTGGGCCTGAGTTGTATTCATTCCCTGTGCTTGGCTGGATTTACATAATAAAACCCACTCCAGGACACCTGGGCAGAAATGAAGGTCAAGCTGAGAACATTTCTGCTTTTTTGGCAAAATGCATATCCAGGACATGGCTTTGTCTACTGCCCTGGATTTAGCTGACAATATATTAAAGAAATGCCCATGTACCTTCCCAGGGGCCCTCTACATAGTTAAATGTAATTTAAAGAGGTAAGTAAAAGACACAGATGGTTTAAAAAGTAATAAATGGAAAAAAGATATACACACATAGAGTAAGTTGAAAACTCGACTGGTTACATTAATATGGATAAGAAAGACTTCATGAGAGAATCTACCAGAAATCAAAGAGCCCTTTTATAATGAAAAATGGGTCATTTTTTAAATTTAATATTACAATTAGAAGCATGTATTTTACACAATAACAAAAAAATGAACCAAGACTTAATTAAGAAATGAAACTCTAAAATCATATTAACAATTTTAGACTACTATCTCGTGATTGATAGCAAACTAGATTTAAAATTAGTAAATGCATTCTTTGTCTGATATTAACTGCCTTGCCCTCATTTATTTGGAGTATACAATTCTAAACATCTGTTGAATACATTTCTTTTCAAGCAAATATGGTATATTCATCAATGCAGACCATATGATGGGCTAAAAAATAAACAAATTTAAAAGAATTATGACTATGCATATTATGGTATCTGATAGTAGCAGAATTAACTATGTTTGCAATTATTAAAATTATCCAGGAAACATTTAAATATGTGAAATTGAAGAACATATTTCAAAATAATATATCATCAAAAAGACATCCCAAAGAAAATTAGAAAAATATTAGAAGTCAATAAAAAAATAATACAACATACCATAATAGTTCAAACAAAGGCTCTAGATGACTTAGGTACAAAAAAAAAAAAATCTTTCTACCTGATTGTTGTATCTCCTTAGCAATGAATGTTTTCTGCTGGACCTTAGCATGAGACATAACAATCTGCAATCCTTGTGTCTACACCCATATGCTCATTTATATGCTTTGTCCCCAAAACATTGGAATGTGAAATTATGACCTAGCGTATTTTAGATCTCTGACCAACCAACTCAACCATATTCTCTGTCCTTGAGAATGTTTTTGGCTGCTCCTCTCTCCATATAAAACAAATATTGGGAGGATTTCCCTTCATTATTGGGTATTGGAAGGATTTCCCGTCACTGTTCTCCTTCAACCTATGTGATGTCAACATATTTTGCTAGCCCATTTGTGTAGCAGGCCTTTGCTTATGTTTCATCTTTTCTGACAGTTCATTAGAGAAGACCCAGTATGAGTACATCTATATATATAATAGAGGAATATGCAAATTAGCCAAACAGCAGGTACCTGAGGCTGCATGGCGCCTGGCTGGGGTGAGGGACCTCAGGCTGTGCCCCCTGCCCCAGCGCCATGCTGGGGGACCTCAGGCCTTGCTCTCCACCTGGTGGGGCTTGACAGGGGACCTTAGGCCATGCCTCCTGACTTTGGTGACAGGCTAGGGGACCTGGGGCTGAGCCCCCCGCCCAGAGGTGCTTGATGGGGATGGGGCCAGCCGGGTCTGGGTTTCACCCAATGGGGGTGGGACCAGCCGGGTCTGGGTTTCCTGTGTTTTCAAAGCATGTGGTGGGCGGGGACTTGACTCTAGATCCTGCGGTGCACCCCAGACTCTGACAGGAGGGAGATTTTCATATACATTTTACTAATTTTCTTTCATCTGTGACACTTCTATTATAGAGAAAGGGAAAATAGCAATATTAAAATATTTCCCCTAATTAATTCCCTTGTAATGTGCATGAATTTCATGCACCAGGCCACTAGTGTGATTATAAGATGAAAGAGAGGCTTGAGTTTAATAGAAGTGGAGGACATAACAATTTGGGCTACCTGTCATTATATTTTACTAGAGGCTTGGTGCACAAAATTCATGCACTTGGGGGGTCCCTCAGCCAGGACTGTGCCCTCTTGCAGTCCAGAGCCTTCAGGGTATGTCCGACTGCTGGGTTAGGCCCGTTCCCATGGTGGGGAGTGGGCCTAAGCCAGCAGTTGGACATCCTTTGTGCTGCTGTAGAGGTGGGAGAGGCTCCCACCACCAAGGCTGTGCTAGCCAGCTGTGAGCCAGGCTTCTGGCTGAGCGGCACTCCCGCTGTGGGAGCACACTGACCACCAGGAGGCAGCTCCTGCGTTGAGCATCTGCCCCCTGGTGGTCAGTGTGCATCATAGTGACCAGTCATTCCATCATTGGGTCGATTTGCATATTAGTTTTTTATTATATAGGATGGTCCTTGGTTGATTACTTCCCACTCACCCATGATCGGGACTGGAGAGGGACATAGGAGGTTGGCCAGCCGAGGAGGGACCGCAGAAGGGCTCCAAGGCAAGTCTGGCCCATCTCGCTCAGTCTCGATAGGCTGGACCCCAGCAGCAAGCTAACCTACTGGTCAGAGTGTCTGCTCCCTGGTGGTCAGTGCACATCATAGCGAGAGGTTGAGTGGCCTTAGCATATCATTAGCATATTACACTTTGATTGGTTGAAC
>NW_005360641.1:845424-849871 GCF_000412655.1 Myotis brandtii
ACCTGAGGCTGCATGGCGCCTGGCTGGGGTGAGGGACCTCAGGCTGTGCCCCCTGCCCCAGCGCCATGCTGGGGGACCTCAGGCCTTGCTCTCCACCTGGTGGGGCTTGACAGGGGACCTTAGGCCATGCCTCCTGACTTTGGTGACAGGCTAGGGGACCTGGGGCTGAGCCCCCCGCCCAGAGGTGCTTGATGGGGATGGGGCCAGCCGGGTCTGGGTTTCACCCAATGGGGGTGGGACCAGCCGGGTCTGGGTTTCCTGTGTTTTCAAAGCATGTGGTGGGCGGGGACTTGACTCTAGATCCTGCGGTGCACCCCAGACTCTGACAGGAGGGAGATTTTCATATACATTTTACTAATTTTCTTTCATCTGTGACACTTCTATTATAGAGAAAGGGAAAATAGCAATATTAAAATATTTCCCCTAATTAATTCCCTTGTAATGTGCATGAATTTCATGCACCAGGCCACTAGTGTGATTATAAGATGAAAGAGAGGCTTGAGTTTAATAGAAGTGGAGGACATAACAATTTGGGCTACCTGTCATTATATTTTACTAGAGGCTTGGTGCACAAAATTCATGCACTTGGGGGGGGTCCCTCAGCCAGGACTGTGCCCTCTTGCAGTCCAGAGCCTTCAGGGGATGTCCGACTGCTGGGTTAGGCCCGTTCCCATGGTGGGGAGTGGGCCTAAGCCAGCACTTGGACATCCTTTGTGCTGCTGTAGAGGTGGGAGAGGCTCCCGCTACTGAGGCTGTGCTAGCCAGCTGTGAGCCAAGCTTCTGGCTGAGTGGCGCTCCCCCTGTGGGAGCACACTGACCACCAGGAGGCAGCTCCTGCATTGAGCATCTGCCCCCTGGTGGTCAGTGTGCATCATAGTGACGGGTCATTCCATCATTGGGTCGATTTGCATATTAGTCTTTTATTATATAGGATGGTCCTTGGTTGATTACTTCCCACTCACCCATGATCGGGACTGGAGAGGGACATAGGAGGTTGGCCAGCCGAGGAGGGACCGCAGAAGGGCTCCAAGGCAAGTCTGGCCCATCTCGCTCAGTCTCGATAGGCTGGACCCCAGCAGCAAGCTAACCTACTGGTCAGAGTGTCTGCTCCCTGGTGGTCAGTGCACATCATAGCGAGAGGTTGAGTGGCCTTAGCATATCATTAGCATATTACACTTTGATTGGTTGAACAAATGACCTGATGACTGGACACTTAGCATATTAGGATTTTATTATATAGGATGCCCTCTGAACCTGCTTTGGTTGATCCTGAATGTTCCAATTCAGTCATATGCTAGATTGCTCCTCAGCCTACATATCCAATTGACCCATTGATATGGCAACATATTCTAGTCAACAGGCTTTTGGTCTCTTCTAGGGTGAATAGAACACCAAAAGATTCCTTTCAAATTATTACTAGTCCTCTGTTTTAGAAGACAAGACCTATGCTGTAAAAATCCTATTGAACTTTGCTAGACACTTTAACCACTATACTAGTGTTGTACTACCATTTTATCGGCTGTGTCAGATAGCTCCTCCAGAAGGGTAGCTTTAACCACACTCTGGAACTGCACAATAAGCACTTTTGAGTCACTCATTGATTGTTTTGAGTAATATACCTTAATGGCCTAGGTCAGTGTTCGGCAAACTGCGGCTCGTGAGCCACATGCGGCTCTTTGGCCCCTTGAGTGTGGTTCTTCTACAAAATACCACGTGCGGCACGCACATACAGTGCGATTGAAACTTTGTGGCAGAAGTCGGTATTTTGTGGAAGAGCCACACTCAAGGGGGCAGAGCCGCATGTGGCTCGTGAGCCACAGTTTGCCGACCACTGGCCTAGGTGTTTCCTGCTACATTTAAAAGAAGCTCACCAAGCTCTGTGTTTCTTTCTTAGTGGTATGAGATACACATGTGTCTTTATCCTAAAGGGGATAACCTGTCCTGCCTCATATGAATGAATACCTGAAGCATTCATAAATGTGATAGGTCCCTTAATTTTCATGTCATTTACATCTTAACATCAGGCACATTTTCTTTTACTGGTTCATTTAGAGTACTTGCTTAACAGATCCTATGAGTGTCATTGACAATGTGGAATTATATTTTGAATGAATAACAGATCAAGTTTCCATTGGACCATATTATTACAGAAATCAAAAAGGCTAATAAAGCCCTGGGATAGGAAGGATAGTTACTGTGGACAGAAAATGTCATCATATGAAATCAATTGTTCTTGGTACTACTGACTGTAGGAACCTGAGAAAAAGAAAAGAAAAGGAAAAAAAAAGAACAGAAAAGAAAAACCTTTTAACAGTTAAGGGACTGAAATATCAAGTGCCAGAGGCTCTGTTGAGCTCTGACAACTAAGATACCTCATGCATCACAAAATGTGGTGTTGGGGCTACCACTTGATTAAGTTTAGAACAATTCACATACCTGCAACTGGGACGTGAACCAGCAACTTTTTGCTGTACAGGATGACACAGGACCAACTGAGCCACACCAGCCAAGGCTGAGGCACCAGTTTAAAATAAACTGTTTGATAATGGCTGTCACTTGACCATATAAAGGTTTTTGTTTTATTTCTCTCTTCTGTTTTAACTTAGCTCCTAGAAATATTACTAGTATACTACAGGTGTGCCCCGCTTTTTGAAAGTTCACCTTATGCCACTCCACCTTTACTAAAGACTCACATTAGTACTTGTATTCACTAACTGAAAGAAATCCAAAGAGAATTTTTTTGCTTTTACAAAAAAAGTCAAAAAGCAAAAATAGCATTAAGCATTTGTTTTGCAGCAAGCTGTTTTAGGGACAGCATGCACCCAGAGCAGAGAGAGTGGCACCTCCAAGCTCCTTCCTTGGGAACTACACTCAGCATTTCAGAAGCAAGCTGCCATAGCTTTGAACTGTGTCTCTGAGCATCTGTCCTTTTTCTAGATTTATTTGTGCATTCATTAACAGGATGTGTGCTAAGGTAATTGTTTCTTCGCTTTATGCTATTTCAGCTCATGAAAGATTTCATAGGAATGTTCTACTTTTGGGTAGCAGAAAACTCTGAATTATATTACTAATCCTATATAATAAAAGCATAATATGCAAATCAACCAAATGGCGGAACAACCCATCGCTATGATGTGCACTGACCACCAGGGGACAGAAGCTCAATGCAGGAGCTCCCCCCTGTGGTCAGTGCACTCCCACAGGGGAAGCGCCACTCAGCCAGAATCCAGGCACACAGCTGGTGAGTGCAGCAGCAGTGGCAGGAGCCTTTCCCGCAACCACTGCAGGCAGGCAGTAAGGAGCAAGGGGTCCCAGACTGCGAGAGCCCTGGACTGGGAGAGGGCACAGGCTGGGCTGAGGGACCTCCCTCCAGTGCATGAATCTTGTGTACCAGGCCTCTAGTAGTTTAATAATAACATGTGGTCATTGCAGAGCACTTAGAAAATATTACAAAAAAATAAAAATAACTGATACTTTTATCCTCCAGAGATAAATAGGTTAACAATTTATATTTTTAAGTTTATTCCCTCCCGTTATTTTTCTGTTTTATAATATGGTTTTATTGACTTTAGAGAGAGAGGAAGGAAAAGGGAGAGAGAGAAGCATCAACTGGCTGCCTCTTGCATGTCTTCTCCTGGGGATCAAAGCCCACAACCTGGGCATGTGTCCTGACTGGGAATCTAACTAGTAATCTTTTGGTGCATGGGATGCTTAACCAACTGAGCCACACTGGCCATGACCTTCCAGTTATTTTTTAACTGCTATGTTTCATATGCATGTAGTAGTGTGTGCGTGCATGTATGTGTGTATTTGGCCTCTACCACTAAAAATTTATATACAAATACAAATAAACCATTTTTTTTAAATTTTCCCTACTCAATATCATACATTACATTACTGTAAACATTTGTCAGAACTACTAAACATTTCAGTATCAATAAATTATTACTAACTGGTCCAGTATTATGTCTTAAGTTTTTACCAAATGTATTATTTACTGTTCTAGTACCTACTCTATGGAATACAATATTACAGTTAGTGTTATGTCTCTGTAGGCTTCTCAATTCAGATTTTCTTTGTTTTTAATGAGCTTTATACTTTCCAAAATTACTGGTCCAAAATTTTGTAATGTGTTCCTAAGTTTTTATTTGTCTGATGACAAGCAGAAAAAGATGTTATCTTTTAAAATAACTTCTGTTTTATTTTTTATTATTGTCATTATAAACAATTTATACAGTTGTGTTTGTTTTTCCTGAATTCTCTCATGATATTGTCTGTCCATGGACTTTATTTCCTTTTCTCTATATTTTCCTCCTGTGAAAATATATATACTAGAGGCCTGGAGCACAAAATTTGTGCACTTGGGGGGGGCTCCCCTCAGACCAGCCTATGCCCTCTCACAGTCTGGGAGCCCTTGGGTGATGTCCGACTGATGGCTGAGGCCGGC
>NW_005360641.1:850019-854274 GCF_000412655.1 Myotis brandtii
CTGACCACCAGGGGGCAGCTCCTGTGTTGAGTGTCTGCCCCCTGGTGGTCAGTGCATGTCACAGTGACCAGACGTTCGGCCTTTGTGCTGAAACCAGCTCTCCAACATACCCCAAAGGGTCCCAGATTGTGAAAGGGCACAGGCCAGGCTGAGGGACCCCACCAGTGCACGATCAGGGTCAGGGAGGAACATAGGAGGTTGGCCAGCCGGGTAGGGACCACGGGAGGGCTCCAGGGCCTGTCCTGATCAGCCAGACCCCAGCAGCAAGCTAACCTATGGGTCAGAGCGTCTGCTCCCTGGTGGTCAGTGCATGTAATAGCAACTGGCCAACCAGTCGACTGTCTGCCCCCTGGTGGTCAGTGCACATCATAGT
The DNA here is from genome assembly GCF_000412655.1 of Myotis brandtii. Lineage (NCBI taxonomy): Eukaryota > Metazoa > Chordata > Mammalia > Chiroptera > Vespertilionidae > Myotis > Myotis brandtii. The sequence continues at coordinate 850,393 of NW_005360641.1, forward strand.
GAGCAATTGAGCTGCCTTAGCATATCATTAGCATATTATGCTTTGATTGGTTGAATGGCCAACTGGATGACCAGACACTTACCATATTAGGTTTTTATTATATAGGATAGGGAAGCCAAAGAAAACACTCTTCTTTCCCCTTTAAGAGAAATTGACTTTATTATGTTTATAAAAATGTTACAGAGATAATACAGATTTTTGGTACACTGTTACTCATTTTCCTGTGCCATTGACATCTTGTATGCCACTGAGTATAATAAAAAATAAGGAACAAATATTGGTATATTCCTGTTAATTAAATTCTAGACTTTACTCAGATTTCAACCAGATTTTCCAGTAATGTCCTCTTTTGCTCCACATATCCAATCTAGTAAAACACACTTCATTTAGTCATCATGTCTCCTCTGGTCTATGACAGTTCCTTAGTATTTTCTGTTGTCTTTTTTTACTTAATGTTATTTCCCAAGGTCTTTGGATCAGATGAATCATTATGTAGGCTGTTTATACATGGAGTTTACTTGAATGTCTCTATGAGGAGGTGTGACATTGTGAGACCATTTTCTGATGTTTAATTGATTTCAAATTATGTGTTTATGCCTGTGTTTTGTTTTAGCAGTTTCAACTAAGTGAATTATACCTAGAACAATTTTGTTTGTCTTTTCATCACTGCTTCTATACGTGCCATGGTGAATCTCCCTGTCCAATTTCCTAAAGGTACCTTGAACAGATTCTGTATCTTGCAAGTCATTCTATGTTTTTCAAACTTGCTCCAGCCTAATGTTCAATAGCCATTTTCGTTCAAATGTCACCTCCTTCTTTCATTCCTCTGTGAAGACTTCAGCTGGGATCTTGCATGCTGGAGTTGGGAACCATAATGCTATTGTCTTGTTCAAAGTTATTTCCTTTTCACTCCCTCTCCAAAATTTAATTGCCTGAGTGTAAAGAGCAAAATAGTATGTGACCCTTTACCTACTTTGTAATTTAATGATTTGTGTGTGTGTGTGTGTGTGTGTGTGTGTGTGTGTGTAGTTTTCTCAGGCCAAGAGTGACAGGTCATCAATGCATTTGGAGTGGTTGGTGCTCAAATGCTGATTCTCTCAAAACAAGACCATTTGTTCTCTAGGCAGCTCATTGGTGTTACTAGCTTAGTTTTCTGCACTCTCTGCATGTCCTTTTGTATTCTTATTCATCTCCTTCTTCTCAGACTCTAACCTAAACTCACTTATTTTTCTGATCTCTTCAGATACTAAGCAGTTCTTTTGAGTGAATATGAGTAGGATTGCTCAAGTCCTGCAAATATTGACATAAAACATGGCAATAAATATATGTATATTTGATCTTTATTGCAGAAAGTATTACAGCTATTCCCTTTATTCCCCCATTAAGCCCCTCCACCCTGCTTCTGCCCCCACCCTAGGCCTTCACTGCACTATTATCTGTGTCCATGGGTTATGCATATATACATACAAGTTCTTTGGTTAATCTCTTCCTACTCCACCTCCCCCTTCCCTCTGAGATGTGTCAGCCTGTTCCATGCTTCCATGCCTCTGCATCTATTTTGTTCATTAGTTTATTTTGTTCATTAGTTTCCACACATGTGTGAGATCATATACTTGTCTTTCCCTGACTGGCTTATTTTGCTTACCATAATATTTTTGTAGGTGATGGTGGTAGTTGTCATTTATACCTCTAATGCAGGCACTGAGATAAATCATCAAACCATTGTCTAAGCAGATGTCCACCTGTAATAAGATGGTATTACTCTTATCACCCTTATCAGCCTTTTTTTCTCCTTCTACTGCTCACTTATTCTCCTTGTTCTTCTCTTTCTGATGTTACACACTCATCCCCAGAAAGCTGTAAAAAAAAAGACAAGAAGAAAAAGAAGCCCTGGAATAAGTGTCAGAATTATTAAATTTGGACTGAATGCCATCCTGAAAAATATTGGTGTATTAATACCTAAAGACTGAGATCATGAAAATGAAGCAAGCATATACTAGTAGAAGTCTTAGTCACAGATTTAAATCTAGCACATATTCATATCTGATCCTCTAGTCCATGATTGGGGAAATTCAAGGTTGCACAATATGTTTAATACAACTAGAGGAAACTTATGATGTCTGGTGATACAATTCATATTTAATCTGTAGGGTGCCCTTAAAATTTACATGGTACAAAACAGTGAAAAACTGACAGAGATCAGTATCATAAGAATTATGTTCTGGTCTAAGCATCATGGGTCGAGTCATGCATTATTTAACGACAGGAATATGTTCTTTGAAATGAATTGTTAGGTGATTTTGTCAATGTGGGATCATCATAGGGAGCACCTACACAAACTGAGACGGCATAGCCTACTGCACACCTAGCCACAAACCTGAGACGGCATAGCCTACTGCACACCTAGCCACAAACCTGAGACGGCATAGCCTACTGCACACCTAGCCACAAACCTGTACAGTATGTGACTGCACTAAATACTCTAGGCTATTCTACAATGGCAAGTATTTGTGAACCTAGACATCTCTAAACATAGAAAAGTTACACTAAAAATATAGTATTAAAAATAAAATGTCATGTTCTTTTAGGACATTTACCAGGAATAAAGCATGCGGGATTGGCAGTTGCTCTGGGTGAGTCAGAGAGTGAGTAAGGTGAATATAAAGATCTAGGACACCACTGTACACCGCTGTAGACTTTCTAAACACTGTCCCACGAGCTCTCCTCTTGCTTCCTTCTGACAGGGTCCGAAATAGAGCATCATAGTTGTCAATGCTGCCCCATGAACAGGGGGGTGGGCTGGTGATTGGAAATATCAAGGAGACACTGGCTGGGTAAAGCATGGTCACCATAATAGTGACTGTCAGGAGGGAATAACCGGTGGCCTGAGAATTAGTAGAAATAAAAATAAAGAAGAGATAAAGGAACAATAAGGGGCTGTTATGGCAATGTGATTTTGACTACTACATGTTGGAGCAGTGGTCAGATTAAGGAACTTTGTGGGATTATTTAAAAAGAGAGTATGTAACATGGAGATGGTATAGAACTGAGGACTCAATATGTTAACTCTGGTAATTGTTTGTTTTTGTTCCATTGACCCTATATAGCACAAAGGGCTCTCTCTGGCATTGAATTGATGGAAGAAACAAAACTGACCTGTGCTTTACATAATTACAACCCGAAAAATATTTTCAACGTGCAGGAACAAACTGGCTCCATACTACTAAAGAAAGCTTTAAATAAAATGGCAGTGGTACTTAATATTTGTGTCCTTGTACAGAACCTTACATCCTCAAGAAAGAATTTATATATTGTTCTTTGAAGACCATCAAGCTAGATCTGTGAGGGCTGTAGCACCCTCTGACTATGTAGCACAGGGGGGCAGGCTCTTCTGTGCTGAATCAGGTCCGTAGCTAACTGATTGGAATGTAATCTGCACACTCAAAATTGAGGAGCTGTAAGTGAATGGAGATTTTTTTCCGAGCCCCACAGATACTGCTCCCATCAGAGGGAAAAAATAATTATTCTCTTTATATCCTTCAGTTTCTTATAGGAAATTCAGCTCCATTAAAATCTTATGGGACCAATATCTAAATGAGGTTCATTGTTAACCTAAACATCATTATGTGGCACATAATTGTAATTAGCATTTCCTTCTTAATAAGCCTAATTACATTTCCCCTCTTCAATTTTTCTCACCTGCCTGTTCCTAGACAAGTATTAAATTCAATTTCTTATCTGAAACAGTAATGAAGTAACAATAACTTTTAAGGTCTTTGACATCAATATCATCACTTATTGAACACTTAAATTTAATGAAGCTCCCATTACACGAATGTACTATGTGTGAATATTATATATGCATAGTGTGTGTGTATATAT
>NW_005360641.1:855909-859624 GCF_000412655.1 Myotis brandtii
CACTTGTTTTCTAATAGCCTCTCATTTATTTTCCTTCTTGCTATAATATTTTGACTTGTTTTGAATGTTAATATTGTAGGCAATTTTAATTTATTGGAATTATTACAACTCACACTTTAACATACGCACTTTAGACCTTTAGGCAGAAAGAAATAAACCATGTATAATGGTCCTTGAGATTCAAGATATTCATTACCTCTCTTTTACAGAATCACAGTGCAATATGACAAATGGGCCCTGTGCAAAGAAAACACATATTTGAAATAAACTTTTTTAATTGAATTAGTTAGTTCATGGCTCCAAATAAACCATTTCATGTGAAATATGTTTACAATTACTTTAGCACGCAGTTTCTAATATATCAGCAGTCAAGTAAGTGAGTAAAATAGCATGCTACGGAAAGTATTTAATTATTTTCATTTAATGATACTTCTATAATGGGACCCTGTGGAATCTATCCCGGTTATCTTTGCCAATTGTTATATTGGTTCCAAATGAATACACCGAGAGAGTGAAAGCATTTGGTTTAATTTGCCAGAAGTAGTGGTGAGCCCAACAGATACAAAGATGGAGATACCCGTTGACATATGTGATCTGAGGACAAGTTGGCTGAAGCATCTGTTACACTGTTTCAGCTGATCTGGTTGGCTAAGTGCCTCTTCTGCTGTCACCACTCCATCTGCTTCTCTCATAAAATAAAGTATTTAATTTGATATGACCAGCTCAGGTAGAAGAGAATCTATCTGTCTCCCCAGTTAGAATCTCCAAACAAAAGTTTCCTTTCTGACCTCAGAGAATCTTGACTATGACTTCTAGGACATTCCTTAAGTCAAATTTGAAATGGAATTATCAGAGACATCTATTCCCAAAATGCATAATTGGTTTTCATTTCATTTTACTCTTCCTTGTATAGTCAGGTGTCAAAGAAAAAAACACATTTCAGGCCTGATGATGATGATGATGATGATAATGATATGATAATGATAAATGCCTCAATTAATGTTTTTGTCTTTAATGTACCATTTTGTGCTTCAACTTTAGCATAATTGCAGATACACCCATTAGCCTTCAAAGCAAATGCAATGAAACATGTTCTGTCTAGAATGAATATTAAATTTGGCAAACATTGCTGCAATCAACCAGTTTTCTTAAGTCACACTATTGGAAAAAAAATTTAGAGACAAGACAGGCAGTTTTAGGGAAAAGGGGGGGTCCATGGGAGAAGAATGCATAGGTGAGGGCTTGGAGCCACCAAAATGCTTATTTTACTTTTACAGAGGATAGAGAAATGTTATAAGAGGAAGGCATATATTCACAGAGGATAGAGGAATGCTGCAAGATAAGAGGGAGAAAAAGAGGAGGGCACTAGGTGGGGTTTGACCTTTGAAACTGATACTCTGCAGCAGAATGACCAGTGAGGAAAGCACAGGGGTCATAAATTAAGGAAGGGTCCAATTAGAAAGAGTCATGTTCAGACAAAGAGCTACCAGCATATATAAACCAGAAACAAAGGGGCTCAGAATTGGATTTAGATTTTTTTCCCCATTTGAGAGAGAGAGACAGGGTTTTCCAATTTGAGTACCTCTCCCCAGAGGGTCCCCTTGGGGACCCTTCACCAGGGAGAGTTTGTATATACTTCCAATAAACTTCCACATTTTTACTAAAGAAGCCTTTTAGTCCTCGAGTTTATTCTTCAAACTTCATAGGACAAGAACACATGGGGAGAATCTGCTTCCCGAACTCCACACCCACTATCAGAGCATCTAAATAAATCTGCATGGTGTTCGAGTTTATTCTTCAAACTTCATAGGACAAGAACCCATGGGGAGAATCTGCTTCCCGAACTCCACACACCACTATCAGAGCATCTAAATAAATCTGCATGGTGTTCAAAGTGCACCACAAACCTAGAGTTCCCTACTTGGGCTAGGACCCTCTCTCGTTCCTAAGACATCCTTATCTTTAGTGTTCCTGATGCTATTAGCAGAATCATATGAGCAGGAGTTTTCTTCAAGTCTTTTTGGTACAAACTCTGACACAAGACAGAGAAATTATATATTTCAGGAATAATGAGCATAAGGTCTCTGCCTACTTTTAATTATTGGAAATTCTTCATCACTTGCAAACCAACTGCTTCTTCTTTTATTTCCACATGCTAGCCCTAATTCCTCCTTCTGAATAAGCAGACTCGAACTTAATTTTCTCACAAAATTCTTAAATATTTTAATCCAGCCAAAATGTCAATATGTTATTTTTTGAAAGCTTTTGTCTGCAAAATCACAAAAGCATGTATCTCATCTTTCATAGTTCCTACTCTATGGAAACAAGATACAATTTGACTTTCAAGTACAGGATCTCATTTATCTAGAGATATAAAAATGATTCCTCACTTCAAAACCCACAAGGCCTATTTAAAAATTGCAACAAGGCAATCTAACAAGGTCCTGCATCTAACTGATTTCATAAGGTATTATAAAAACACATGCAGAAAAACAAATTATTTTTTATTTCATTACATTTAAAAATGTGAAATATTTGATTATTAGGTGGTTGCATTTGCATCAGTTACCTCACCTATCAAGATAAATTATATTTAGATATTTACAGAGCACACGAAACACAGAATTTATTCTTGTATTATTATATTTAAATTATTGTATTATTTTCCATACAAGCAACTGTAACCTACTTTTGCTCCATCCTGTATTCATCCACAAAATATAAATTGTCTCAAACTTGATGAAATGACATAAGCAAATATGTTATTTTAATATATATTTTAAAAGACATTGCTTAGATCACAAGAGGTGACTAAATTTTACTAAGTGTAGAGGATTATATCACCAATTTAATTTTTGTAAGAAATTTACTAACAAACATAATTTAGAATTAATTGCTCCAAATCATACACATTTAGGTAGTTACAAATGGAATAATAATCACTGAAGATTTTCTAGATTAAATCAGATATAATATCTGCATTATAGTGATAGAAAATCATAAAGTGATTTCATTCTTCATTTTTTAATATGATTATTTTGTGATGTTACTAGAAAACATAATATTTTTATTGTTAAGAAAATAAGACAAAAGTCCAGAAGTTACTTGTCAACACTAACTATACAAATATTGTTTCTTAACTTACATTATATTAGTATTGGAAGGTAAATTATTGAGCTCAAAAGAAAAGCCATTTTATCAGCATGATCTACCTACGAAAATGTTGTACATACTCTAGTTTCTAAATAATCAAATTTCTTATGTTTTCAATAACATATGTAAATTTGGAAAATATGTTGTGTTGATGTGTTGTCTTCATAACTTTTTAACTTAAGAAATTTAAAAGAAAGGGAATTGAAAAAGCAAGATATATATGTGTATAAACATTGAGTGGCCAGATTATTATGACCACCTGACGTTAGTAGGCAAATTAGCTATAATTTCGTGCTGAAGTTGCTAGAGGGCCAGACCATTATAAATAGGGAAGCAGATTGCTTACCACAACAGTAGAAGTGATTTCTTTTTCTGAAGATATGGGTAAACAACGCGATTTAACAATTTGAACGTGGGAGAATATATATATATATTCGTTGTTCCACACGAAGTAAAGGGCCCAAATCATGCCAGGAAAACATGCCCCAAACCATAACACTGCCCCCACCAGCTTGAAAGGTTGTACTCATGCATGTGGGGTGCATGCTTTCATGCTGTTTCC
>NW_005360641.1:859828-877359 GCF_000412655.1 Myotis brandtii
AGCTAATTTGCCTACAAATGTCAGGTGGTCATAATAATCTGGTCACTCATAATAATATATACCCCACCTTCAAAGGCTGTTAAATTGCATTGTTTATCCATATCTTCAGAAAAAAATCACTTCTACTGTCGTGGTAAACAACCTGCTTCCCTATTTATAATGGTCTGGCCTTCTAGCAACTTCAGCACAAATATAGCTAATTTGCCTACAAATGTCAGGTGGTCATAATAATCTGGCCACTCAGTATACATGTATATATATGTATATGCATATGTGTATAAGTAGATAAGAATACATAGATGTCTATATACATATAAATGTTCATCCTATTTATAAATATAAGCAGAATTTTAGTCTAAATATCTAAACACACATTCTTAGTCATATAAAATATACCATCTTTCATGGGCTAAAAAGGTAGGCATTAGCTATGTGTTTCATATGTTATGATTGTTTCGGTAGGGTGAGATTGTGTCTGTTTCAGATCTTGTTATATTTGATGAGTGAGAAGTAAAAATGAGAGAGAGAGAGAGAGAGAGAAATGGATTTGTATGTGAACCCCATCTTCTCCATACATACTCTTCAGGTCACATAAGGGGATTTGCATTATATCAGAAGAGATACTACGGGGCAGAGATGGGAGGAGTAGTGACTGATTCTACTCTCTACTCATCCCTGGGAAAAAGGGAAGTAGAGACCTTGACCTTGACAATTTTCAAATAGTAATCTGGGACACTGATATCACCAGAGAACCTTGGCATCTCAATGTACTTAGGTACAAGGAATTATAAGGCTTTAAGAACCTGTGGGTTTAGAAATGAGAATGAATGCATTAGCAACAGGGCCTACATTGACATCTATGTATATAGAAGCCTAATATGCAAAGTGTTCCCTCGGGAGTTTGACTGGGAGACCGGGAATTCGATAGCTTGGCTATGATGTGAGCTGACCACCAGGGGGTGGTGTGGAATGGAGGCAGGCCCTGGCCGGCAGCAGAGGAAAGGATGCCCCGGCTGGCAGCTGGAAGGCCCTGATCCACCCTGATCACCGGCCAGGCTTAGGGACCCTACCTGTGCACGGATTTTGTGCATCAGGCCTCTAGTACCTGTGATAAAATTGCTGAATGAAAACTAGTGGGTTATTAGAGATAAATGGAAAAGTTGGCAGGATTTAGGGTTTGATTCACCTAGAATGGATGCAAGGTTGAGGTTGGTAGGCATATCAGAGAGTATGCCAGGTTATTACTATTGTTTTGATGTGATTGTTATTAATAGCAATTATTTTTAGTGTCAGAATATTCCAGTTTGAACAACAAATCAAATGGCCACCATAAGTAGTAGGTATTCCCCAAGGGCTTTTCCACAGAAATGATAAAAGTAGTGGGAGGAAATGGATGCTGAAGCATTACACAATGTTATCTATGGATGCTAAACACTATTTAAAAGGGCTCTCAAAAATAATGTATCAGACAATTTTTGAACCTTATAGAATAGAAAGTTACTTTTTCAGACCAGATTAATTATAGATCAGCTACAGAAAAGTATGCTTCCAGGTATATCAGCATAGTAGTGGGAAATAAATTTTGCAATTCCTCTGCATTTCACAATTTATAAGGTTTAAATATAACAGTAGAAAATTGTATTTTTAGAGGCTTTGAACTATGTATAAGAAACTGAAAAGCATTTTTCACAAAGTAATTTCAAAAATATCTGCTTTCTATTAGGAAACATAATAAATACTAGGTACATTTATTTTCTTACTTATCATTTCCCTGATACTGGCTTTATGGCTTCTGGAACAACTGTCTTCTTTTTGCTATTACTACAAAGAAATAATCCTATATAATAAAAGCCTAATATGCAAATAGACCAAACGGTGGAATGATCTGTGGAACTACAGGTTGCTATAGCGCACACTGACCACCAGGGGGCAGATACTCAATGCAGGAGCTGCCCCCAGCCCACATGCCCCAGACCAGCCAAGGCAGGTGCCAGTGGGTTCCCCCAAATTGCCCCGCCGGTCACCCTGGTGACTGTCGGTAGTGGTGGAGGGGCGGGGATGGAAAGCAGGCAACACCAGGCTGGCCAAGGTGGGTGCCAGCAGGGGTCCCCCTGATTGCCCCACGAGTCACTCCACAGACTGGTTCTAATTGCTGGCCAGGCCTAGGGACCCTACCTATGCATGAATTTTGTGCACTGGGCCTCTAGTCTTATATAATAAAGTGTTAATATGCTAATTAGGCTGAACAGCAGAACGACCATCCAGATGACCATCTGGAATACCTTCGGGATGAAGCTGGGGCTACAAGGGCCAAGGCAGCCAGGGCTGAGAGGGCCGAGCCCCTTGCACAAATTTCGTGCATCAGGCCTCTAATATATTATATTTTTACTAGAGGCCCAGTGCACAAAAATTTGTGCACTCGGGAGGGTCCCTCAGCCCGGCCTGTGCCCTCTCACAGTCTGGGACCCCTCTGAGGATAACCATCTGCTGGCTTAGGCCCACTCCCCGGGGGATTGGGCCTAAGCTGGCAGTCAGACATCCCTCTGGCAACCCGGGAGCCCTTGGGGGATGTCCACTTGCCAGCGGGGAGCAGGCCTAGTTGCATTTGGACATCCTTAGCGCTGCTTAGGAGGCGGGAGAGGCTCCCACCACCACCGCTGTACTGGCAGCCGACAGCCTGGCTTGTGGCTGAGCAGAGCTCCCCCTGTGGGAGCACACTGACCACCAGGGGGCAGCGCCTGCGTTGAGCGTCTGCCCCCTGGTGGTCAGTGTGCATCATGCAAATGGTCGTTCCGCCATTCAGTCGATTTGCATATTATACTTTTATTATATAGGATTAGCACTTACCATCTGACTTATTACATAGCTTCTTAGCTGTTCATTGCCTTTCTTTCCTTGTAGAATATAAGCACCCAGAGGACAGGAACTATGTTCACAGCAACACCCACAGAACTTAGAACAGTGCCTGGCACATAGTAGATCCTCAATAACTATTTGTGGAGTGTATAAATGAATGGGTTCTGTCTTAAGGGGCAGTTTCAGGGAGTCTTTTCCTTAGTAATTTTTAATAATCTAGAGATTTAATGAGATCAAGATCAGCAAAAGATAATTATATGGTAGGAGTGGTGGGAAAGGTGATGTTGGGTGGTGATGGAGGTACAGAACATTGAATGCTCTGCAAAGCATTAAAAATAATAGCTAGGTGAGAACTGTATGTAAGAGCAAATGATTTTGGAAATAAAATGACAATGTACCACCAGGGGGCAGATACTCAATGCAGGAGCTGCCCCCAGCCCACATGCCCCAGACCAGCCAAGGCAGGTGCCAGTGGGTCCCCCAAATTGCCCCGCCGGTCACCCTGGTGACTGTTGGTAGTGGTGGAGGGGCGGGGATGGCAAGCAGGCAACACCAGGCTGGCCAAGGTGGGTGCCAGCAGGGGTCCCCCTGATTGCCCCACGAGTCACTCCACAGACTGGTTCTAATTGCTGGCCAGGCCTAGGGACCCTACCTATTCATGAATTTTGTACATTGGGCTTCTAGTCTATACAATAAAAGCCTAAGCAACTATTACAGTGGAATGATTGGTCACTATGATGTGCACTGACCAGTAGGGGGCAGATGCTCAATGCAGGAGCTGCCCCCTAGTGGTCAGTGCGCTATCACAGGGGGACTGCCACTCAGCCAGAAGCCAGGCTTGCTGCTGGCGAGCTCAGCTGCCATGTTGGGAGCCTCTCCCAACTCCACAGCAGCACTACTGAGTGGTGGCAGCAGGTTCAGTGGGCTGGGATGTGTGTGAGTGGCCCAGCACCTGGCCTGATTCAGGCTCCTCCCTGGCCACCTGCCACTTGGCACACTGCTACATCCCCCGAGGGGTCCTAGACTGTGGGAGTGATGTCCGATTCCCAGTTTAGGCCCTATCCCGTGGGGATCGGGCCTAAGCCAGCAGTCAAACATCTTCCAAGGGGTCCCAGACTGTGAGAGGGTGCAGGCCGGGCTGAGGGAGCCCTCCCCCAGTGCATGAATTTCATGCACCAGGCCTCTAGTAAAATATATAGAACTTAATTCTAAATGATTATGAGACTATAATTATTTTAGAGCTATTAGCAACCAGATGATAACTATCAATAATCCTTTGTATTGCTAACCAAAGAATATTGGGTGATGGGTTTATATTACACACACACACATTAAACACTTAATTAATTAATTTTGAAGATAAAACTGACACAAACACAAATTACAGAGAAAATTAAAGTGTTCCACCACTCTTTTAAGAAAAAAAATGTTTTTGTTCAAATATAGAAGACAATAAATATATCTAAATCTGTGATAATCTGAAATGTTTTGCAAAGTTGTATTAGAATTATGCTTTTGGAATTATTAAACTCACTAGAGGCCCGGTGTATGAAATTCGTGCACTGGGGGGTGGGGTTCCCTCAGCCCAGCCTGCCCCTCAGTCCGGGAGCCCTCAGTAGATGTCCTACTGAAGGCCACAGTCTGGCAGTAGAGGCTCGGAGCAGGCGTCTCGTGTGTGTGTGTGTGTGTGTGTGTGTGTGTGTGTGTGTGTCCCTGCTGGAGGCCTGCCCCACCCGTGTCGGAGGCTCGGAGCAGGCACCGCGTGTGTGTGTGTCCACTGGGGGCCTGCCCCCAGCCACACCACGGAGGCTTTGAGCAGGCACCCCTCTGTGTTTATCTCTCAGGCTCCTGTCCGCACCTGCGTGTAGTTCTGTGTGTGTGGTGTGTGTATGTCCCTCTCACAATCCGGGACTGCTGGCTCCTAACTGCTTGCCTGCCTGCCTCCCTAATTGCCCCTAACCACTTCTGCCTGCCAGCCTGATTGATGCCTAACTGCTCTCCTGCCGGCCTGATCACCCCTAACTGCCCCCCCCCTGCTAGGAAAGAGGATAAAGAAGTGATAAATGGTGAGAGAAGGAGACTTGATTTTGGGTGGTGAACACACAATACAATATACAGATGATGTATTATAGAATTTCACACTTGAAAGGTATATTTTATAATTTAATTATCTTATCAACACTGGATTGTGTCTTGAAATTATTATGTTGTAAGTGAATATTTTCTATCCAACATAGACTTGCTAAAAAATTCCATAGATGTTTACAACTGATTACAATCTGTTTTTCAATATCACCTGTTTTCAAACCCATTGTTAAAAATAGACTAGCATTAGAAAATTAAACAGAACACTGCACAATAGTCATATCTAAACAACTGATAAACATTGAAAAGTTGGGCTATATCATTAGCTATTATTAACATGCAAATTTGGTCCCCCAATATTCCCAAATTATCTTGTGTCTTTTCTATTTCATTTGTTGTGAGGCTCCTCTTCCAGACCCGAACCCTGAACCACGCAGGACGTGGAGGGAAACACAAATTAAACCCAAACATTTTATCATCATATATAAAATAATGGACTACAAATGTCAGATACATTAAGTTCTGGTGAGTGTGTCACAACTAAAACTCTTATATGTGGTATTGGTACATTCATGTTTGCAGAATTTTTGGCTGCATATACTAAAATGGGAAATGGGTATGCTCTGTGATTTATCATTCTACTCTTAAGATTATAAACCCTCCAATATGAATACAGATTTTCTCCCAAATATGTGTATCATAAACTTCTATCAGCACTGTTCATAACGGCACCAGATGTCCATCATTATAGTAAGTAATTTGTAGTATTTTTATACAATGGAATACTATACAGCTATGACAAAGATTAATCTACATCTGTACAAAAAATGTGAGTATAACTTACAAATTAAATATTGTGGGAAACACTCAGAAACCAAGGAGCAAAAAAAAGTGTGATTTCATTTTTGTAATATAGAAAATTGGGTAAACTAATATATGGTATAAAAAGGACAGAGATTTTTCTTGGAGTTGAGTGACTGGAAGGAAGCGCAAAGGGTCATCAGGTACTCAATTTGATGATCTGAATACTTGACATATACATGAGAATGAATATATTATTTCTATCACTTCTCCGCCTTTCGGCTAAGATCAAGTGTAGTATCTGTTCTTATCAGTTTAATATATTATTTCTATTTTTTCAATATTTAACTTGTGATGATTTTATGATTTGATACAATTATTAATGTTTTACAGATAAAGTATTTATATAATTATGATGCTCTTATGTTGAGTAATAAAAATGAATATATTAAAACAAAAATAATACAAATAAATCATGTAAAATTGGTAGGCTCAAAGTCAAGTTTTCTCGAGTGCTTCAGTTTAGTACCTGACATAATTTACCTGCAAGGTATTCAAATGGTCTTTGATTCCAGATAAAATTAGTTATATTATATTACATAAATAAATTTCCTTAATGCACACAGACTTCAAATATCCTTGTGGTTATATCAAACACATCATAGTGTTTTAAAATAAGGCTTTTACTCTTTATAACCACAACTTTAAATCTTTGTGGTATTCAGTACATATGGACTGTAATATTCCTTATGTAAATGTTGATGAGGCTCCAAAAGCCATTTTAGTGAAAATGGTTCCATCATGTATATTGCCTGTAATGTAAATTACATTATTTTATTTTTAAGGTTAAAATACCTAAAATATTATCAGAGATAACCTGAAGGAGAAGCAGAATGGATTTTATCTTCATAAAATGATAAAATTTGTAGCAAAATATTTCACTATACTAGAGAATACCCCAACAGATGGAAAAAGCTAATCCTGCATTTATGGTGGATATCAAGAAGTCACTCTCAAAGAATTATTAACAAAATTTAGCTCTTCTGATGTCTGGCAAAGTCATATTTTGCTAAAAGCCAATCAATTAAGGAATCATTTGCCTTTGGTTTTCAACATTCTAAAATAGTAAGTAAATTAACAGAAGAAACTATTCAAATCTGGCCATACAGTAGGAAGACACATAAAATTGGTAATATCTCTTGAGCAAAGAAGTTTGCCTGTTAGAATGGAGAGACTAGGCTAGAAAAGATGTCCAAAATTACGCACTGAGGATGCATTTATATTCCTAAGATGAATAATTTTCTTCTAATGATCAATCATCATCTAATCTAGCTCTGAACTTTTTTTAGAGGAAAAATGCAGCTCTCACCTTAATGTCCAAATCCTTATTTCTAAATTAAGAAAATTTGTGTCGTAACAAGAGACTGATTTTTGTTTTGTTTCACTCTAAATTTATCTTATGTTTTAATATATTTAGTTTTATGTAAATCCTGACTATTTTCATACTAAAATGAACCAAGTTCTTACTTCCTTATATCTAGCCTTACATTTATGTTATTTTTCTTACAAATAGCTTAAGTGGTTTCTCAATGACTTCCTATGTACACTCTTTTTATTGCACTGTTGAAAGAACCATTTAAGCATATATTAAGTTTAAGAAAAATCATTTAGTTCCTGGGTAGTAAAGGGTTTAAGAACATGAACCTGAACCTAGACTCTAGTTATGATTCTGGCCTGATCCTTATTAGCTTAGTTATATCAGGTAAAGTATTGAACCTCTTTGCTTAGAGACTTCAGGTAAAGTATTGAACCTCTCTGTAAATGAGGTTATGGGATAATGATTAAATAAGTCAACCCATGGAAAATACAAACAGCAGAGGAAGGCATGTAAACTGTCAATTAATGAGAGTGAAAACGAAAATATAAAAAATGAAACCCAAAATATAGTCGGATCCGAGCTATTTGTCTCATAAAACCGAAGAATGGATTCACGGACAAAATGGTGGGAAGAAAACAAAATTTATTGGTGGTTCTCAACCTTCCTAATGCTGCGACCCTTTAATACAGTTCCTCATTTTGTGGTGACCCCCAACCATAAAATTATTTTCGTTGCTACTTCATAACTGTAATTTTGCTACTGTTATGAATCATAATGTAAATATCTGATATGCAGGATGTATTTTCATTGTTACAAATTGAACATAATTAAAGCATAGTGATTAATCACAAAAACAAATATGTAATTATATATGGATTTTCCGATGGTCTTAGGCAACCCCTGTGAAAGGGTCATTCGACCCCCAAAGGGGTCACGACCCACAGGTTGAGAACTGTTGGTCTAGGGGGTATTCATATACTCTGCTAGCTTCTGATTAGTCTATTTAAGGAATTCAGCAATATCCAATTATATCAAAGTTCAAGTTCCCCTCTATGGGAGTACCTGGTTGAGGACTGCCACTTCAGATCCAAGGTAACATCACTGTTACTGCCTGACCAGGTCAAGGGTCAAGTTTACCCTGCCCAGCCAGGTTCCTATCTAGCTAGTTCTAGGTCCTTTATTCACCTCCATGTCTGACCTTCCTTCCTCCTACCTCCATGTAGTCTCTGTCCCCGACTGCCTACCTATCCTTATTTTTCTATCTCAATGGGTATTATTATTTTTATATTTATATATGTTTTGATCTGTCTCTAAGTATAATTGCCTCCATAATCTATATTTTACAGCTTGTCACTGTGTTATGTTTCCTACTAATTTCTTCTAGAAATAACCTCATAAACTCTTCCTGAATTACTGCAGTAATCTTCCAAATATTAGCCCTTTATTTGATCAATCAGTTGAACAGTGATGTTATATTAATGTTTAAAGAAATATTTCCCAAAATATATTCAATTAAATCTAGGTCTTTTTTTTATCATGGGAGAAAATGTTATGTAGTATAAATTTAGAGAGCACATTATTTTATACTAGAGGCCCAGTGCATGAAATTTGTGCATGGGGAGGGGGTGTTACTCAGCCTGGCCTGCACCCTCTCCAAACTGGGACCCTTTGGGGGATGTTTGACTGCTGGTTTAGGACAGTCGGACATCCCTCTCACAATCCGGGACTGCTGGCTCCTAACTACTCGCCTACCTGCCTGCCTAATTGCCCCTAACCACTTCTGCCTGCCAGCCTGATCACCCCCTAACCACTCCCCTGCCAGCCTGATTGATGCCTAGCTGCTCACCTGCCGGCCCGATTGCCCCCAACTGCCCTCCCCTGCCAGCCTGGTCACACACAATTGCCTTCCCCTGACAGCCTGATCACCCCCAACTGCCCTCCCTTGCAGGACTGGTTACCCCCAGCAGCCACCCTGCCATCCTGGTCGCCCCATGCAGCCTGCTGTTCAGTCATTTGGTCGTCCCTCAGTAACCCCCCTGCCAGCCTTGTCACCCCAAGCAGCCTGCTGTTTGGTCATTACTGTTACTGCGATGGTGTCCTGGACAATTTGCATATTCCTCTAGTATTAGTATAGATGGTTTCCTTGGACTACCATATGAATATTAGCAAAATGCAGCTCTTGGAGAGTATTGCAGTGAAACTGTTTATCTCATAATTTCACAAGTTTGTTTAGCACAAAATATTTTTTATTCAATTGAAATATATCATTACTCTTATTAACTACTGTTCTGAGGAATGTGTTATAAAAACATTGCAATTGCTATACCTTAAATTAATAATTTTATTTCAGAGTATAGGTAGGGATTTCTAACATATTCATGAGATTATATGGTAATTGGGTTACTGCAAGTATCCATAAATACAAATGAGTATCAGATATTGTCTGTGTAACTAAGTAGAAAATAACTGGCATATATAAACGAAATTTCAAATAAATATATCTACTTTTATTAATAATATACCAATCATAATGTGCTAATTAATATATAATGTTTTAATGTTACAAAAAAACATAATTAAAATCATTTGAAACTCCATTATATATATATACACTTAGTGGCCAGATAATTATGACCACCTGATGTTTGTAGGCAAATTAGCTATAATTTCCCGCTGAATTTGCTAGAGGGCCAGATCATTATAAATGTCTGAATAGCACAACATACCTAAGTATCGTTCCTGATCAAGTTCATCCTATCATGTTGATGGCGTATCCCAATGGAGATGGCTTCTTCCAACAAGACAATGCGCCATGCCACGGTGCTCGTATTGTGCAGGAGTGGTTTCAAGAACACGAGGGAGACTTTACCTTGCTTAGGTGGCCCCACAATCACCAGATCTCAATCCAATTGAGCATTTGTGGGACGAAGTTAAAAGAGCCATCAGGCAGCTGGTTCCACAACCATCAAATCTCACAGAACTGGACAGTGTTATTCATCAGGCATGGTGTCAGATTCCTCGCATCACCTTTCAACATCTCGTGGAGTCAATGCCAAGAAAAATCGCCCCAGTATTGAAGGCAAAAGGTGGCCCAACGAAGTACTAATGGGGTGGTCATAATAATCTGGCCGGTCATAATAATCTGGCCACTCAGTGTGTGTATGTATACATATATTTCATTGTTATAAACAGACAATGAAAAAACTATTTAGGAGGAGAATAGAGACAAGTTTTGAAAATCAGCTAAACATGATCTAAAGCTGTTCCTTCATCAAACCACAACAGGACCCGCTAATTATGACCATAGACAAATCATTTAACAAATTTGAAACCTCACTCATAAGACTATCATAATCACGAAGTTTGGTAACATTGGTGAAAATTTACTAGTATACAGAGTCCATAGCATCAAATACATAATAAAAGACTAGATCTTTTATACTCCCTTTTAGCTTCCCAAGTGTAATTTTGTCAAGGTATGGACTTGTCTATTTCATCTCTACATTCATTGCATATATAGTTCATTAAAGTGAACTGATTATAACATTAAAATAGCAGAGTTACATAACATTATTAACATGGAAAAATAGGTAGCCAATAATCATGAAACTAAAATGTATGTTTATAAAATTCTAATTTTATTACTTAAATAAAAAAATATTTGTTCTATTTACTTTGTGCATCAATAAATATTGTTCTACTTCATTTGCATAGGCACTTATCAAAAGTTTGTTCCATAGATGAAATCTATCTTAGAAAAGAAAGCAAAAAGCAAAGGATGGCTCAATTAGAGTAAA
Organism: Myotis brandtii; assembly: GCF_000412655.1. NCBI lineage: Eukaryota > Metazoa > Chordata > Mammalia > Chiroptera > Vespertilionidae > Myotis > Myotis brandtii. The sequence continues at coordinate 870,746 of NW_005360641.1, forward strand.
ACAAACAAATAAACAAAAAACCTCCTCCAAATCGGGACCTTTGTTTTGTTTCTGGATGTATCCCAAGCATTGGAAGAATGCCTAGCACAAAGTAGACACTTGATTAATATTTCTTTAATTAAATAATTTATTTAGGCTTCAAGTCCTAAGTCTTATGTGACATAAAGATTTATCAGAAAAATATTATATTAGCATTCCTAGGGTATTATCACACAGGTAACTAAACTATAGCTTAATTTCCAAAAAAAAAAAGCAACCTACTTTCCTTGCATTCATAGCACATAGAAATGCTGTGTTTTGGATACTAAAGCTTACCTGAACTTCTAACACTGAGTATGTTTTGGTTCTCTTATTGAAATAGATATCACAGGGATAACGAATATAAAACTCAGATCCATTAATGCATTATATAATTTTGCTGATCACCCAAAATTATATTTACTTTTACAGAATAAATTTGGGAAAATATTGCAATTAATCATCCTCATTCATAGATTTGTGAATATTTACATATTGCATTTTACCTGAAAAAATATGTTTTTCTATGCTTTGTTTTATCCCTAGGCACACTCTATAATCCTGGAAAACATCAAAGAACAACTTAATAAAGAATTGTAATATAAACTATTCTTATACTTGTTTATCTAATAGACTTGCTATGTGTTTGCTATATTTTAGCTTTAATCAATATGTAAATTTTGTGAGGAAATTTTAAACCAAAGTCTATATCAAGGCTATTTTTGTTAAAACACACATCAACTATATTAAAGATGAAGCCTCTTACAGAGTGAAAACCCGGGTACTACAGTAGGAAAACATGTTCTCCAGCTGGGCTAACAGCAATGAGAAACTTTTTTGGGGTTTAGTAATGACACTTGAATATTGCATGACAGTCGGATGGCCTTGGAGACCAGCAGCCTTGATAGACCCTCTGAGATCTGTCAATCAGAGATGAGTGGACACAGTTAAGATCTAAGGACCATGAGAATAAAGGAAACAAAGTAGAGAGCCTTGTCTCAAGAAGACAAAGTTTTCTGAAATACATACATCGGTAAGAGAAGCAGCAGTGGATTAGTATATAAATTGCCTCATAATAAAGGCAGAAATAACAAACTAGATTATTAAATGCTCCCAGTTTGTAGAAAGTTGTCTACCTCCTCAGGATAATTTTAGTGTTTAAAATTCATCAGATTGATTTTCTAAAGAGGAAGATGGTTTTTATTTCTATGATGAAAAGTTATTAGGCTTTTGCATCCACTTTTAAAACAATTGTTCTTTTCCATTTTACCACTTCAGATCACTGAAATCAGTGGCTTTGAAAGGTAATTATATTTAAAAAAATTTTCTCTCCATATCTCACAGCAAAAAAAGCTCATTTTGAAATGCAATCAGTGTTCAAATGAATATTTTCCACATGCTCCATCAGAGCTAAATACTTAAATCCACCCTTATTTGATGAAGTGTTGTTTTTATTTTTTTTCTGTTTAAATCTTCATTAAAATATCCAGATAAATTAGAAATTTAATTTGAGTGCTTATCAAATTATATCAAGTAAAACTGGCCACAAACTTAATAGAGTTTATAAATTTATACAATCTGGAAGTCTTACTTCTTACTAAAAATCTTCCATGGAAAATGTCACGAAAATAGAATGTATAGAGAAAAATTGTTTGCTTTTACTTATTTGTAAGCTCTGAATACTAATGGTGAACTCAAAATGTATAGTAATTAAGTCAACTATGTTCAGATTTATAAATAATTGTTTTAAAAACTTAAATATCTATTTAAAATATTATAAACTTACAAGAAGTCTTTTGAGATAAATGTGAAACATCAATATTAACACACAAACTCCTAAAAGTTAAGTACAGTACTTAATAGGAGAATCAGAAAATAATGAACATATTAGTATTTTAGCAACTTTACCTATTAAAAAAATTAACCCACTTGCAAATAAAAAGTGTAAAAATAGTACTGACACATCATTTTTCTATTAACCATATACATTAACCTATTTAATATTTTTATAATCCTGAGATACCCCTTTGTCTTAGAATTAACAGTTTTTAGTCTTGCTTTTTATATTCTTGGAAGCCTTATGATAATTTATTTTGGTAGTGAATACAAAAAATATATAATTTCAATAAAGAAAACCTAGTATTTAAAATTAAACAGCAATTACAACAATAAAATCTATCCAAATCTTACCAATCAGTTGAAATAACTTTAAAAATTTAATGTTGTTTTCTAGCAGTCAGTCACTTCTTGCATTCTTGGGCATGTACTACTCGTAATCACGGTATCAACTGTTGTTCCTCAGTCTCTTATTCCTTCTCTTTTAACCTCGGTACCCCATCACTATGGATGTTTTCAGGTATCTCTTTTTTTTTCACTTACTCTTATTCCTAGTGGCATTATCAAACCTCATTTCTACCAGCTACTATACTCATAGAAGTACGGTGTATTAAGCCAACACTGTTCCTAACCACACACATACTAATTGACAGGGCTAGTGAAAAACACACAATGATAGTAACTGTTCTCACTTTAAAATAATGGTCATAAGCCTTAAATAGATTCTTTTGGGGTGGCGGGGGTAGCTTATTTTTTACAGTTGCATTTTATTTATTTTTTTTAAATTGAATTTATTGGGGTGACATTGATTCCCCAAACCATACAGGTTTCAAGTGTGCAACTCAATAAAACATCATCTACACACTGCATCATGTACCCATCAGAAAAGCAGTCTAGATTTGTCCACATTTTCCCCACTTTTGCCCATCTCTACCTATCCCACACCCCTCTTCCCACACTGTTATCTGTGTCTACGTGTTATGTATATCTTTTTTGTGTGTGGCTAATCTATTCACCTTCTTTCATCCAGTCTGCGTCCCCTCTCCATTCTGAGAGCTGTCAGTCTGTTCAATGTATCCATGCCAATGTTTCTACCAAATAGATTTTTAATAGACCAGAGTGATCATGAAACTACCCACCATCCACACACTTGTGCTATCCTAAAACATATTACAATTTCTCCCAAAATTTCACTTTCACCCAGTGGTATTTATTTCTGCCTCATTGAGAAAAATCAATCAAAAAAACCCTTTCAAAATCTCAATCAACCATCAATGTCTCCCAAAGTCACTAATAATAATTTTTAATAAATTGTAGCATTCTTAATCATGTATTTTTCATTGCCTTACCCTATAATTGTTTTCTCTTCCATATCATTTTAATCGCTTTCTCTTATAAGGAATAGTTTGCTTACTTATAATGAATAGTAATTTATTGTTTAGCCCCATCTGCTCTATCTCTCCAGTGCCTAGAATAGTGCCTAGCTCATCACAGACGCTCAATAAGTATTTGTTGAAGTAATCATTTTATAAATGACTTCTATATCTGCACTTTCATACCTAACTTATGTTCTAATTCTGAAGCCCTCTTATGAATAATCCACTAGCTGGGAATGTAAACTGATTTATATGCTCATCAATTTACTTTATTATTTATATATCATTCATTGAGTTACTAATTATTTATTATCAATAGAAAGTTACAGCAAATAATTATGGTTATAATTGGCATTGAAGTCTTCATCATTTATTTATATTTATTCATGAATAAATTGATAAGGAGTCAGGCCTTTTTTAAAATTTGATTTAATTAATTGGAGCCCTATGTGAACTTTCTAACCCATTCCAAGGTGTTTTACCAATGAGTTCCTCCTTCATTTGCCTTAAGTAGGAGTCAGGCAGTTTTCAGTTGTATCATTTTGCAATGTTTTCTGCCATCTAGAAAGTCATTTATTTTTTAATATGTTTTTATGGATTTTTTAGAGACAGAGAAAAGGAGAGAGAGATAGAAATATCCGTGAGAGAGAAAGATTGATGGGCTGCCTCCGGCATACTCCCTACTGGGGATTGAGGCAGGAACTTGGGTAGGTGCCCTGACCAGGAATAGAACTGGTGACCTCTTGGTGCATGGGACAACACTCAATCCACTGAGGCACACTGGCCAGGGGAGAGTCATAATTTTTCAACATTTTCTCACCTACCTTCACCAATTGCCTATTCCATTCTTTAAGTTACATAGTGGTTTTTTATTTTCAATACCTTTTCCCCTAAATCAGTCATCAGCAAACTGCAGCTCGCAAGCCACATGCGGCTCTTTGGCCCCTTGAGTGTGGCTCTTCCACAAAATACCGACTTCTGTGCATGGGCCATGAAGTTTCAATCACACTGTATGTGCGCGCCCACACGTAGTATTTTGTGGAAGAGCCAAATTCAAGGGGCCAAAAAGCCACATATGGCTCGCGAGCCGCAGTTTGCTGACCACTGCCCTAAATTATCTTTAAAGCATTCTGAAATAGGGATTCGTCCAGAATATTATGACTTTTGTCTAGTTTTATAGTTGCCCTGCCCAATCCTAATTCAATATATATTAAGACCATCAAAAGCATGAAAACTGCAATTCTCTTTGCACATGCCATTTTACTGGTTTATGCAGTGTTTAATGTAATAATACAATTAAAGCTGTAACATAAGCTAACATTAATGAGTTTCAGTACCAAGGGAACTATTATTTTCCTATTGCTGCTGCTCCAAATTACAACAAACAGTGGCCTAAACAACACACCTTAATTATCTTACAGTTCTAGAGGTCAGAAACCCAAGGTCTCAGCAGAGGTGTGCTCCTTCTGGAAGCTCTAAGGAAGAACATTTCCTAACACTTTCTGGCTTCGGCTTCTGAATGCTTTCTGGTGACATCCTCCATGGCCAAAACAAAGTAGCTCAGCATCTTCTCTACTTTCTGACCTTTGTGAATTAGCTCTTAGCTCTTTCAATCTGACCTTTTGAGCTCCATTTTTTAAGAGAATTTGTGAATAGCTTGTACCCACCTGAAAAATACAAGATGATTTCACATCTCAAAATCCTCAAAAATCTGCACAGTTCTTTTCATCACATAATATATTCCAAGGCTCTAGGGATTAAAAGGTGGACTCTTTGGGGGAATTATTCTGTCTACCACACTAACCATACATCTCATCTCTCAGGAAGAAAAGTACACCTAGTGCTACTTACTAGAGAGTAACTTGCAAACCTCCAGTGGTTTCTGTGCTTTGAGCATCAGCAGAAAAGTTTTAAAGAGTGAAAGTAGAGTGTCTATTAATCAGAAAAATGTTAAATGAAAGTCAATTAAATATCCTTATCTCAATGTATATTACATTTTATCTTTTATCATCTTATTAACAGTCTATGCTGGAGAATCTTGTTTATAAATAGAGCTGCCAGATATATTTTTTTATATTAAGAAGGAAGCAGAATGTATTTAATTATGACTTTTTCTAAGACATAGCCTACAGACTTTTACTTTAAGAAAAATAAACTAATAAAAAATTAAGCTAATATTAGCAATAGATCAGACAAAATAATTATCCAAAATGACTGCAGTAACATACATTCCCATCACTACCTTAACATGCCTTTTCTACACACTTGCTATAATTGGATATTAATTAATTATTTCTGAATTTTATTATTGAAAAATATCTCATTGTTTTAATTTACCTTTATTTACTAAAGAAAAAGAAAATTTTGTCATGTGTAAGGCATTTAAATAAGGCCTTCAAAGACTTTCAAGCTGATAAAAATACTCAGATATGTCTTAATTTACTTCCCAAAATATAGCCAATATTTTACAAAATTTGCGTACTAATATTAACAAAATAAGACATAGAAGTTGCTTGTAAGCACTTCAATTTACTGATCTAATTAAATTACAAATGGTTATTCTTCAGGAAAATAATTTTAATTATCTTATATAATAAAGTGGTAATATGCAAATTGACTGTCATGCCTTCACACAAGATATCCACCCCCATGTGGTCACAAGATGGCCACCACAAGATGGCCAACATGGGAGGGAAGTCGGGGGTGACCAGGCTGGCAGAGGAGGGCAATTAGGGTTGACCAGGCCTGCAGGAAAGGGCAGTTGGGGGCAACCAGGCCAACAGGGGAGGGCAGTTGGGGGCGATCGGGCTGACAGGGGAGTGGTAAGGTGTTGATCAGGATGGCAGGGGAGTGGTTAGGGGGTGATCAGGTTGGTAGGCAGAAGCGGTTAGAAGCAATCAGGCAGGCAGGCAAACGTTTGGGAGTCAGCAGTCCTGGATTGTAAGAGGGATCCAGATTAGAGAGGGTGCAGGTTGGGCTGAGGGACACACTCTCCCACCCAGTGCACGAATTTCATGCACCAGCCCTCTAGTATTTAATATGAAGTAATTTAGATGTGATTATCATACATGAGCTGACATCAAATACTGATTTGCATTTGAAAATGTCCAAATAATTACTTAATATAAAAGGCATATTTTAGGTATTTTTATTGATTTTATCCAGTAAGTGTCTTAAATAAGCATTTACATATTTTACTTTTTAGAAAGATGTAATAATGCAATTAGTTGTCATTTATTTTTTTCAGTGGCTGTACTTTTCTTTCATGGTTTAATATATATATACTAGAGGCCCAGTGCACAAAAATTTGTGCACTCGGGGGGGAGAGGGGGTGCCTCAGCCCGGCCTGTGCCCTCTCGCAGTCTGGGACCCCTCGGGAGATAA
>NW_005360641.1:877388-877921 GCF_000412655.1 Myotis brandtii
AGTCACGCTCAGGGTAGAGCCGATTGGGGGGTTGGGGCACCGCCCCCTGTCACACTCAAGGCAGGGTTGATGGGGAGGTTGCGGCGCAACCCCCTGTCATGCACAGAGCAGGGCCAATCAGGGGGTTGGGGCGCTGCCCCCTGTCACGCACAGAGCAGGGCCCATCAGGGCGGTTGGGGCTCCATACCCTGTCACACACAGAGCAGGGCCCATCAGGGGGGTTGGGGCTCCGTACCCTGTCACGCACAGAGCAGGGCCAATCGGGGGTTGGGCGCTAGGGAGCTCCATGCACAGAGCAGTGCCGATCAGGGGGTTGAGGAGCTCCCCCCTGTCACTCATAGAGTAGGGCCAATAGGCCAATAGGGGCGCCGCCACTGTCACACTCAGGGCAGGGCTGATGGGGAGGTTATGGCTCTACCCCATTACACACAGAGCAGGGCCCGTGGGGGGGGGGCGTTGCACCCTGTCACACACAGAGCTGCAGGGTGATCAGGGGGTTGGGGAGCCCCCCCCCCCCTCTCAGGCACAGAGCA
>NW_005360641.1:879335-894376 GCF_000412655.1 Myotis brandtii
GGGAACCTGGCTTCCTCCATCACTGAAGCAAGCAAGCCTCCTGTTCGCTTCAGTGCATGGCTGCTGGCCGCCATCTTGGTTGGCAGTTAATTTGCATATCTCACTGATTAGCCAATGGGAAGGGTAGTGGATGTATGGCTAATTACCATGTTTCTCTTTTATTAGATAGGAGGATTTAAATATCATGGAATATTTAAGTATTTATTGATTTTAGAGAAAGAAGAGAGAGAGAGAGGGAGAGGTGGATGTGAGAGAGAAACAGATCGGTTGTCTCTTGTATCCATCCAGACTGGGGATCAAACATACAACCTAGGCATGTTCCCTGACAGGGAATCGAACCTGAAACCATTTTGGCATATGGGACAACACTCCAACCAACTCAGCCACCCAGCTAGGGCTCATGACTTTGATATACTAATTGGGAAAATTTTTAGCAGCATATGTTTGGTATTAATTAGATTTAACTCATGTAAGGCAATTAGTTGTTTTTAGAAAGTTTAAAGATCTACTTCACCCCAATAACTCAGCCATAAATAACCACAGTTATTTTGCCTAACCTCTACAATATGATTTTTATATCTGTTTTATAATTTTTTTAAAACCCATGATACTATACTATAAGCTAGAGAATAGGTTATGATCTCTTTTACATGCATTTCAACATGAGTGTATTAAGGAATGGATGTATGTTATCATAACACAGAGAACTCAAGCTATATGCATAATTTATATTTAAAAAGTCCATCACAATGTTTAAAAATATATTTACTTTGTTATTTACAAAAATTTTATTATCCCTTACTGTTTTGTTAAGACATAATAAATATGTCCTGATAACCATCTACTTAGCAATATTAAAGTTTAATAAATAGATAGTCAATTACCCTATATTATACAATGTATTTATAATTACATAATTAAATCTATTCAAAGGCTATATATTTAATTAAAAAATACTCATGTACTTCATTATTTTTAAAGTTCTCCTCAAGCTTAAGTTACCAAACTCATAAAAAAGGGAATATCAATCAGTTCAGCAGCTTTTGATAGTATTTATCAATAGCCACAGCTATAATCAGACTATTTTTTCAATAAACTAACAGTACTCTAAAAGTATTTATATATCTGAAGCCAGTGTCTTTCACTCACCTTAAATCCTTACTCGTACAATCAATGTCAGAGAGCCATAACGCAGATTTGAAATCTAAATGAAATTCAAAAGTGAAGGAAACATTTAGTATCACTAGTATTAATAAATGCACACTTCTTTGTCCCCAAACTCTTATTAGTATCAGGTCTTCTCCAGGCTCAGCCTTAAGTTTGCATGCTTGTATCTGTGCTGTTCCAAGAGCCTGCTTAAAACTAGAGAGTAAAAGAGCAGGTTTCGGTGACCTGCATACTTGCAAATAAGTGCCTGGGGTGTTTCCATTTGTGGCCGTTCTCAGGCTGTTTGCTAATCCTCTAGAAAACTTGGCTGCATGTAGATCTCTCTCCTAAAACAGCCCTCTTTTTTTCATTTGAAAATGAAATCTATGGCTAAAATTCATTCCCTTTGGGTATACAATGGAGCTTATGGATTTTTCTCCAGAACTGGAAAAGTTAAAGTCTTGTAAGGAATGTGGGAGAGAAAAGATATTCAAATTTTGCCAGATGTCCAAAGCTACTTACATTTAAGCTTCGATGGCAGCTAGCATTGGTCTTTGTGCAAATTAGAGAAAGGTGCCAGTTCTGGGGTGGTGAATTAGAAATTACCCCACCCCTGGGTCTATAGCCCAGTTTGAACCAAATATTAAACATGTGCTATTTTTGTTGCAAATAAATGATCCCTCTTCTTTGCAGAAGAGGACACTTGACTTGACCAATAAACCCAGGCTGTTTTTAACTCACCCCTCAGCAGGGTATCTATGAGTCCTGCATGAGCTCACCAGCCTGCTGGTCAGACCTTGATTCACTTTACTATATTTAAACCAAAACCACAATTATAGATAATCCCACCTTTATATTTATCCAAAGTTGGAGCTCACACTCCCTTCTTGATACATTTAATATACAAATTCAATTTTAGTACATACAATTTGCAAAGATAGCAAATAATTTTGAACTTTCTCTCAGAGAGAACTTGCAACCCAGATAACATTTTATTTATCCATCAAATATATTGTTAATTAGTCTAAAGCATTTTGTCTCTCTTACCAGTTCAAAATACCAGTAACTCCCTTCAGAATATGGTAAAAAATTAAAGAAAATTTTGGGCTATGATCTAATTTTTCTTATAAGAAATTAATATCCTATATAATAAAAGCCTAATATGCAAATTGACCGAATGGCTGAACAACTGGTTGGCGGGGGGCGGGGCTGGTGAGAAGGCAGCGCCAAGCCAGCCAAGGTGGGTGCCAGCAGCAGAGGGAGGGGACGGCAATTGGCGAGGGGTGATCGGGGCGATCGGGGGTTGGGGCTGGCCACTCACTGGCCAGTGCCATCCCCCGATCTCCCTGCCAGTCACCTCTCAAAGAGGGAGGCCAGACTGTGGCTCAGTCCAGCTCCCTGTAAGCCATCAGTTGGACATCCCCTGAAGGCTCCTGGTCTGTGAGAGGGTGCAGGCCAGGCTGAAGGACACCCTATATTATACAATGTATTTATAATTACATAATTAAATTTATTCAAAGGCTATATATTTAATTAAAAAATACTCATGTACTTCATTATTTTTAAAGTTCTCCTCAAGCTTAAGTTACCAAACTCATAAAAAAGGGAATATCAATCAGTTCAGCAGCTTTTGATAGTATTTATCAATAGCCACAGCTATAATCAGACTATTTTTTCAATAAACTAACAGTACTCTAAAAGTATTTATATATCTGAAGCCAGTGTCTTTCACTCACCTTAAATCCTTACTCGTACAATCAATGTCAGAGAGCCATAACGCAGATTTGAAATCTAAATGAAATTCAAAAGTGAAGGAAACATTTAGTATCACTAGTATTAATAAATGCACACTTGTTTGTCCCCAAACTCTTATTAGTATCAGGTCTTCTCCAGGCTCAACCTTAAGTTTGCATGCTTGTATCTGTGCTGTTCCAAGAGCCTGCTTAAAACTAGAGAGTACCAGAGCAGGTTTCGGTGACCTGCATACTTGCAAATAAGTGCCTGGAGTGTTTCCATTTGTGGCCGTTCTCAGGCTGTTTGCTAATCCTCTAGAAAACTTGGCTGCATGTAGATCTCTCTCCTAAAACAGCCCTCTTTTTTTCATTTGAAAATGAAATCTATGGCTAAAATTCATTCCCTTTGGGTATACAATGGAGCTTATGGATTTTTCTCCAGAACTGGAAAAGTTAAAGTCTTGTAAGGAATGTGGGAGAGAAAAGATATTCAAATTTTGCCAGATGTCCAAAGCTACTTACATTTAAGCTTCGATGGCAGCTAGCATTGGTCTTTGTGCAAATTAGAGAAAGGTGCTAGTTCTGGGGTGGTGAATTAGAAATTACCCCACCCCTGGGTCTATAGCCCAGTTTGAACCAAATATTAAACATGTGCTATTTTTGTTGCAAATAAATGATCCCTCTTCTTTGCAGAAGAGGACACTTGACTTGACCAATAAACCCAGGCTGTTTTTAACTCACCCCTCAGCAGGGTATCTATGAGTCCTGCATGAGCTCACCAGCCTGCTGGTCAGACCTTGATTCACTTTACTATATTTAAACCAAAACCACAATTATAAATAATCCCACCTTTATATTTATCCAAAGTTGGAGCTCACACTCCCTTCTTGATACATTTAATATACAAATTCGATTTTAGTACATACAATTTGCAAAGATAGCAAATAATTTTGAACTTTCTCTCAGAGAGAACTTGCAACCCAGATAACATTTTATTTATCCATCAAATATATTGTTAATTAGTCTAAAGCATTTTGTCTCTCTTACCAGTTCAAAATACCAGTAACTCCCTTCAGAATATGGTAAAAAATTAAAGAAAATTTTGGGCTATGATCTCATTTTTCTTATAAGAAATTAATATCCTATATAATAAAAGCCTAATATTCAAATTGACTGAATGGCAGAACAACCGGTTTGCGGGGGGCGGGGCTGGTGAGCAGGCAGTGCCAAGCCAGCCAAGGTGGGTGCCAGCAGCAGAGGGAGGGGACGGCAATTGGCGAGGGGTGATCGGGGCGATCGGGGGTTGGGGCTGGCCACTCACTGGCCAGTGCCATCCCCCGATCTCCCTGCCAGTCACCTCTCAAAGAGGTAGGCCAGACTGTAAGCCATCAGTAGGACATCCCCTGAAGGCTCCTGGTCTGTGAGAGGGTGCAGGCCAGGCTGAAGGACGCCCCTGAGTGCTCAAATTTTTGTGCATCAGGCCTCTAGTTAATTTTATAATAGTTATACAGGGTCTTGTTTTCTGATTTTTTTAAATTGAGGATAGGAGGAAGAAGATGTGGTTTCTTAAGATGTGGTTCCTGAAAATATATTTTTTTTAATTGAGAAAGAAAAATAAGGGTTTGATATGACCATTACATTTGCCATATTCTCTGCCACACAACTCAGTTCTCATATGTTAAGTTCTTCTCAAGATCTTCTTTTTGTTATTGTGCAAACTCTTTTCACACTTTACTGCCTTTACTCTTTCATTTCCAACAGGAAACTTCTTGAAAGTAATGAGTGAAACACATGAATTTAAATTATGCAGAGTCAAATGATCACTACCCACATTTGCAATGACTCTAGAAAGGACATCTATTTTGTTTTAAATATAAACTCACTAAAGGGCTAGAAATAGATTAAAGTTTGCATCACCTTGATATGGCTTATTGTTTTGTATAAATTATTTTTTTGGTTCCATCCTGGAATATAAACAGTGAGGCAATATGACTAATTCTGTTTGGGGAAAGTCATTCTAGATATATGATAATAATTTATTCATATCTTAAAATAGCTTACTTTTTAAGCTTGTCATTGTCTTTTCTAAAGTTCAACCTACATTTGTATGTGTGTAAATCAATGGAGAAATATTAAAAACAATTAATTCATGTTAATTACAGTTACTAAATTTTTGCCACATGTAGAGCACTGTGTGAGTCATCCCTCCTACATATGGATTTGGAAAAAGTCAAAATTATCCACCACCTGGAGAAAAACCACAAAAAGTGCATTTTTGTGTGTTAAATTCTTTGCTGACTTTAGCTAATTTTACAACTTAATTTTCCTTTTACCGTAATTTACTGACCTAAGAAATTTTATTTTTGTTTATTATTGCCATAATGTGTAATTATGTAAACCATTTTAAATCCAGTTGAAATATGATAATGTAAAAATAAGTAACACTGAGATTTTGTTTTATTCCCAAGTAACACATTTTTTTAAAAAAACTCCTAAAGCATAGAACCTTGAAGTGAGTTGAGGCAACAACATTTGCAACAGAAAAATAGCTATTACTATAAAACCTTAATTAGCTAGAAACTATAATTAGCCAGAAAGGATTAAAGATTATTTGAATTCACACAAATGGTACATATATAAATAGCCATGTGCATTTAATTTCGGAGACTGTTTCTGCAAGACTATTTATGGACATAAGAAAATGCACAGGGATATAAACAATTGTAATGGTATTTATATATAACAGAGTACAAGGTAAATGTACATAAAGAGACCAAGCAGTTAAACCATTTTGTGATAATGGAATGACATCTACATTATGTAAAACACCATATTCATTGTCTGCCAAATCTGTTGGTTTGTTTCTTTTTTCAGTGTTCCTGTTTTGTCATTCTCTGACAAAATTATAGGACAGCAATAATGGCATGGCAACTAAAAGCTTAAAGGCTTTCTCAGGGAAAAAGGAGATACTATTTTGTGGGAACAAATGCTTTCTCTAATTGTGATAGATCAAGTGAGATTGATGTGAAAAGTTTTCTCAGTGACAAATATCTAAATTCCCTAAAAATATTCAAAATATGTCAAATGGTTACTAAATATGTGGTAGCATGTTAAGTAACTTCAGACACATTTGAACAAAAATTTAGTAATAGGTTACTCAACACTTCTTAAAATGTTGACTTGCCTAAAACTGCAACAGGAATAACCAAAAAGTCCATTAATTCATAACTGACTATTATTTTAGTGGGTTTTGGAGTCATCTAAACTTCAGTAAATTATCCTTTGCAAAATATTGTTGCTTTATCTATTATATCATGAAATTTAATCCATCCTCATGAGGTTTTCACAAATCCTGCACCTTGTGTTGTTTAATGGCCTTAATTGAAACACTATCTACAACAAATGATTTAGACATTATAAAATGCTATGTAACTCCTTGTTTACATATTAAGGTAACTTAAAGATTCATCTTGTCTGAATTGTACATTATTCTTTGTAATTCTATAGTGGCAGTTTATCTGTTCTAAACTACTTGTATAATCATGCCCAGGCCCCCAAATCATGTGTTTATCTATTTAAATTGCATGTCCTTGTCTCCATGGTTTGTGGTATTGGGTTAATCTGTGAAAGTGAAACAAAGAATTTGTCTGTAGTATGACCTAGTCTATGCTTTCTGTTCTTAATTGTACCCTGTGCTAACCAATTGAGATGGGTAATTTTATGTTAACTTAGCTAAGCTATGGTACATTTATATTTGCCCAAAATGTCTGGATGTTGCTGTGAAGATATACTTTTACATGAACTTAACGTTTAAACCAAAAGCCTTTGATTAAAGCAGAATATCCCCTCATAATGTTGGTGGGCCTCAACCAGACAGTTGAAACTTTAGGAATATGAGTGATGTTTCCTAAGGGAAAAGGAATGCTGTGAGAACTCTGCTTCAGACTCATACTGCAACAGGGGTCTCAAGCCTACTAACCTACCTTGCAGATTTTGGATTTGCCAGGCTCCACAATCACATAAACCAATTCCTTAAAATCTCCCTCTGTCCCCTCCCTACTCCCCTGCCCCCATAGGTTCTGTTTCTCTGGAAAACCCTGACTAAACTACCAACTTTCAGCTACTTGTATTTATTTTGAAAACATTTCAAGAGGGAAAATGCTTGCCACTCAGGTAAATTTTGTCCATTTACTATGTGACAGGCATTGTGTTAGGTGTGGACCAAAAGAAAAGATAAATGAGACATGGGTTATACACTGAGATGGCTTAAGAAGTCTGTCATCAGAGATATATATATATATATATAAAATAGATAATTTAAAATTAATAATCCTATATAATAAAAGCCTAATATGCAAATGGACCAAATGTCTGAAAGACCGGTGGAATGACCGGTCACTATGATGCACACTGACCACCAGGGGGTGGCCGCTCAATGCAGGAACTGCCCCAAGCCTGCAGGCCCGAGGCCAGCCAAGGCAGATACCAGCAGGGCCCCCTGATCACCGCACAGGTCAACCCACAGATCAACTCTGATCGCTAGCCAGGCCTAGGCACCCTACCCATGCATGAATTTCGTGCATCGGGCCTCTAGTACTACTATATATTTAAGTAAAGAGATAGCAAGGTATGTAATATGAAGAAAACTGACTTTCAATAAGCAAGGACACTGGTTAAAAAATAAACTATGAAGTAAAAAGTGTCTGGAGAGGAGAATAGAAACAAAAACATACAGGATTTTGAATTCCATGCAATAATATTGAATTTTATTCTATAAATTATAGCATTGATTGAAAATGATGAGTTTGTACAGGATTGAAATGTAAGATATAAAACTATTGAGTAGATTATATTGCATTCAGCTAGGGAAGAAGTGATAAAGACCTGAGCTAGTAGAGATAATATAAATATAAATATATTAGGAAATATATTTATAAATGTTAATGACATTGATTTGGATATATTAATAAGAAAATGGAAACCATTATAATTATTTTTATAGAGATTTATAGCTTGGATCATTGGTGAATAAAGCTACCTAAGACATATCAGAAAAAAGAACAGATTCAGAGAGCAATATAATAAACTACACATTGGAAATATTACATGTGAGACCCTAGTTAAGTAACTATATGGTATACATTTTCCAATTATCTGTCACTGGATAGGGTCCTTGGTTTTTGAAGTTCCATCAGTGAGATAGATCTTGTCCAGATATACACAATGAGAGAATTTAGGCTTTATTCCTTGAATATATAGTAAAAATCCACATTGGTCTTTTTCTAGTGCTATTAGAATTAAAATAATTTTAATCAAAGAGTTATTTTCTTGAATATTTCCTTAGATACTAGATATTTTTAGCATAGCCCCATTTTAAAAAGTACAATTTAATAATTCATTTCTTTTCTGATACTGAATAAAAAGATACTCATTAGAGAATTTACAGGTATTTTCCCCTATCACTTCCTTTCTTATACATATGGTTATTTATAGGATATTACAAATTTAAGAAACTTCTCTTACTTTTTTCCTATGATTTTGTTGTTCTTATTTTGCTTCTCCCCTTTAGTGAAAAAAATATGTACAATATTTTTAAAAATTAAGAATATTGAAATAGAAATGAACTAATTATATCCAAATTTTGGCTCTATATAGCTATAAAATATATATTAGACAAAATATTTAAAAGTGAGAAACTGTGAGATAAATGTTTATAGCTTATCTAATGTTTGTTGCAAGAATAACCTTGATGTACATGAACACTTCCAGAAAATAGATTTGCACATTGTAAATATTCATTAAAATTTAGTGAATTAATGATCTTGCTTAGTTGTGAACATTTTAAAAATAATTTTTTTAAATTTCTGATTATAAAGTTCCTGCCCTCATACCATGAATGCTTTATAAAGGAGAGGAGCAACAGGAATTGTAGGTTGTAATGAAGAACATTGTATTGTGTGTGGGATATAATTAGAGACAAGAATAATTTTCTTAAAAAATCTTATACCTATGTTTTATTTATTTAAAGCATTGATATCAATATAAGTAATAGCTCCCGTTCCCCCTCCCCCAAACTCAGGGCAAAGAACCTGGTGTATTAGCCCTGATGAGAAGCTTATTTAAAGAACAACAAACAAACAAACAAAAATTTAAAAAGCAACTATGAATTCACTCTTAAGGGGAAAAAAAGAAGTAGCACAATCTGAGGGAATTATCAGACCATAGACATCCCCAAGTCCCCTGTTAAGAAACTAAACATGTAACAAAACAAAAATGCAAATAGATCAAAACACACACACACACACACACACACACACACACGCACACACGCAAGCACGCACGCAATGAATGCACACACAAAACAAAACAAAACAAAACACTGTTAATTCTGGATAACATAAAAAGAGTCAATGTTATTTTTAAATTGATTTTCAGAGAGAGAGAGAGAGAAAGAGATAGTGATGTGTTGTTCCATTTATTTATGCATTCATGGGTTGCTTCTGGTATGTGTCCTGATCAGAGATGGAACCCACATCTTTCATGTATCAGGATGATGCTCTAACAAACTGAGCCACCTGGCCATGGCTGAATAATTATTAATTTTTAGACATTAAGGTTTTTGTAGGCTCCATAAAGTCAACAGCATGATGCTGTCCCCAATTTCTCTTTATATAAAAACTAGAGTCCCGGTGCACACAATTCATGCATGGGGGGTATGTCCCTCAACCCAGCCTGTACCCTCTCCAATCCAGGACTGCTGGCTCCCAACTGCTCGCCTGCCTGCCAGCTTAATCACCCCCTAACCACACCCCTGCCAGCCTGATCGACACCAAACTGCTCCCCTGCCAACCTGATTGCCCCTAACAGCCCTCCCCTGCCAGCCTGGTCATCCCTAACTGCCCTCCCTTGCAAGGCTTGTCGCCCCTCACTGCCCTCCCCTGCAGGCCTGGTCACCCCCAACTGCCCTCCCCTGCTGGCCCAGTCACCCCTAACTTCCGTCTCTTGCCAGCCTGGTCGCCCCTAACTGCCCTGCCCTGCCGGCCTGGTTGCCCTTAACTGCCCTCCCTTGTAGGCCTGGTCATCCCTAACTGCCCTCCCCTGCAGGAGCTGCCCCCTGGTGGTCAGTGCACTCCCACAGGGGGAGCGCCACTTAGCCAGAAGCAGGACTCACGGATGGCAAGTGCAGCAGTGGTGGCAGAAGCCTTTCCTGCCTCCTCAGCAGCACTAAGGAGCAGTGAGCCAAGCAGTAAGGAGCAGTGAGCAGGCAGGCAGTAAGGAGCTAGGGGTCCTAGACCATGAGAGGGATGTCTGACTGCCTACTTAGGCTCACTCCCCACGGAGAGCGAACCTAAGCTGGCAGTTGGACATCCCCCGAGGGGTCCTGGACTGCAAGAGGGTGTAGGACAGGCTGAGGGACCCCCACCCCCAGTGCAAGAATTTTGTGTACTGGGCCTCTAGTAAATAAATAATTGAAGTTTTAAAAATGTCATTTGGAAAAATTATGTAATTTATAAACTCTTTACTGAGCACAGTAAAAAGAACAATTTTTTGAAGAACTTAAGTATTTACACACTATTTTTCGATGTGATTAAACAAGAAATCAATATTTTGTAAAATAATCTAAAGGGAAATAAAGAATTCTGAAGCAATTAATGAAAATATAACTTACTTTCAAAACTATTTAACAAATCAAACATCCCCAAAGAGTCTGCAGATGTACAGTCAATCCTGAACACTCTGCTACAAATGAAAGCCCTGGGACTCCCTGTTGAACCTCACTTTGTTACACAGCACTTGTCACTCTCATTTACTCACTTACAACATGTACAGTTTATTACTTGTCTCTTTCCGCTATGGCATATGCCCCACAAAATCATGGACTTTTGCCTATTTTGTTAACTAATGGATCATAAAATGCCTACAATAGGTTTTGATAAATAGCAATTGCTCAATACATATTTTATGTGTAGTGAATATAAACAAGTAGGACAGTGAAATTTTAAATTTACTTGGTAAATTCTATAGATTTCTTAATGGAAACTAAAAAATAAGTAAGTAATGAAAGAAATCACAAAACACCTAGATTAAACTGAACAGATTAAAGACTGTTTCAAGATTCTAGTGCTTAGAAAACTCAAACTCCGGTAAGTATAATTTCATAAGTTAATATTTAAGATGTATATCTATATTTGTATAGAATAACCAAGACTTGATATATAAGTATAAACAGAAATTCATTAGCTTTATTTTCAAAGATCACAAATTATGGAGTTACTGTCTTTGTAACCATTTTATGAAATTACTGTATATTTCATTTCAGACCTTAACATATGACAGTCCCACTAATTGAAACATTTTTCTTCCTCTTCTGGTAATTTAGTTCCCTCCCTTCTTTAATATGTACTTAAAATTTATGTCATAGGAGGCACCAATAGTTTATTCCTCAGATTACCTTTATGGCTACTCAATAGTTCTCTAAAACTCAATTTAGACATAATTTCTATAGTAAAAATGTATTCTGTAGAAATTTAATTGGAATGAATTTTAGCTCTGTTAATGGATTAAAAATCCTTCCTGGCACAGACAGGATTGGTTTGTCTGCCTTTAGTGTGTAAACTTCACTGTACATACTACCTGCTTAATTTTCATTTTATGATGGCTAAGAATTGGGATTGGAAACTGGATACGCAGAAACTTAATACTGGTTTTAACTTACAATATTTTCAAGCTATATTAAGGTAAAATTAACAAATAAAGTTGTAATATATTTAAAGAGTACATCATGATGATCTGATACATATATACTGTGAAAGAATTTCTCCTATCTAGTTAATTAACACATCTAACACCTCACATACTTATCTCTTTTTTTTTTTTGTGAGAACGTTTAAGTTCTAATCTATTTTTAAATTTCAACTATACAATACAGTGCTATCAACTATGTTATATATTAGATCCTCAAACCTTATTCATTTTTAGCAGTTATTTTATTTGTACTAAAGAACACAGTTCCATGGTATCTATTAAAATAAAATATGTTGGATAAAAGTGGTGAGACTGGGCATCCTTGTCTAGTTCCTTATCTCAGAAGATAAATGTTCAGCCTGTTACCACTGAGTATGATCTTAGGTGTAGGCTTGATATATGTGGATTTCATTATGGTTAGGCACATCCATACTACACCAAGGTTGTTGACAAATTTTTATGATAAACTGATGTTGAATTTTGTCAAATTATTTTTCTGCATCTATTGAGATGATCATAATATTTTTGTCCTTTGTTTTGTTAACACATTGATTGATTTGTGGATATTGTATCTTGCATCTCTGTAATAAATATCACTTGGTCCTGGTGCATGGTCCTTTTAATGAACTGTGTAATTTGTTTTGCTAATGTTTTGTTGAGGATTTTTGCATCCACATCTTTTTCTTGATTATTTAAAAAGAGTTTTTAAACAGTTAAGTCTGTTTTTTAATATTAACATGTTTTATAAATGAGAGCACTAAGTCAACTTGCTTATCACAAGTTTTGTATCATAGATGGTGTGTCAAGGGTCAAGCACTAATGTGGTCACCTTCCATGTCAAGTATGGTTTCTGCTATGTTTTTCTTGATAGAAATTATTACAAACAGCTTCATATGTTGATGATGATAACTACATGCCAGGCCCACTAATTTATTTTGAAGTAAATATTCAGATATTTTGCCCTAAATTCTCTAATATTCTTAAGAGATATTGGCCTGTAATTTTCTTTTATTTAGTGCTCTGGCCTGGTTTTGGTATAAGGGAAATACTGGCCTTGCAAAATTAGTACAGAAGTGTTCCCTTTTTTATTTTTTGAAAGAGTTTGAAAATAATTGGTATTAATTCTTCTTTATATGTTTAGTGGAATTCACCAAGTAAGCTATCTTGTCCTGGACTGTTGTTTTTTGGGAAATTTTAGATTATTGATTTCAATACCTTACTAGTAATCAGTCTGTTCATATTTTCTATTTCTTCATGATTCAATATTGGCAGGTTGTATATTTCTAAGATTTTATTCATTTTTTTCAAATTTGTCCAATTTCTTGACATGAAATTGTTTATAGTACTCTCTTATGATTCTTTGTATTTGTTTGGTAGCAGTTATAATGTCTCTACTTCCATTTATAATTTTATTTATTTGAGCCCTTTTCTTTTTTTTCTTGGTCAGTTTAGACAAAAGTTTGTCTATTTTTTTATCTTTTCAAATTATAATATTATTAATGTATATTTATTATTTCTGAAATGGAGCTTGTAATTTCTACCATTTGGAATGAGTTGAAATAAAAGCTTTATGTTTTACCTTTTAAATCTTGTCTCTAATAAAGCTCTTCCTAGTGCTCTTGAACACATAGGAGCCATCAGGAGTAATAGAAATATTCTAATCTTACAAGTAAACATAGGTGAGGGCCTCACAGGTCACTCTGTAAGGAATAGTACATTGTGAATATGACTAAAGCATTATATGCTTTGTGCTGCTTATTTTTCAAGTCAGCTATATGATTTTAATTTTCTGTAATTCAGCTTAACTGTGTGTGAGAGGGGGTAATTGAATAATACAACAAATGATTATTATACCTTAAAGTTCATATATCAATAATAATAGATGTTTATGACATTTAATAATGAGATTCATTTTCTCATGTAATTTGATTATTTGTTCACAATTATGTTAAACAATTTGCCTGTGTAGTATCTTGCTGAGATTATCTCATATGTGACAGATACATTTCTGTATCATTCACTGTTTTATCAGAAACTATCCCTTTTTCTTTCTGTCTGTCTCTCTAGCATCTATCTATTTGTATACATAAACTGGCAAACCTTCTATTGTACTAATGCAATATTTTAAGACTTATCAATGCCCATAATTTACCTTACAGTGCTTTGAGAAACTCTTTAGAGGGTATTTTCAGAGCTATAAATTCCTGAACTTTATTCTAATACCCTTCTACCTCTCAGGGATTCACCATTCCCACACAAAATGATGTTTAACTCATTAGTACAGTATTTCAACACCCTTGAAACTCTCAAATTATTTGCTAAGGTTGAAGAAGAAATTATTTTTGCTAGATATTACCATTATTACTTTGTGTAGATCATTTAATTGTTATTATTTTGTCAGAAAGTCAGTTTGGGACCCATATTCATCTTTACTTTTCTCAGTCTCTAGTGAGTATCCTGTTCTCTCATTCCCTTAAGTTTAACACATCTTGCTTCTTTCTATATCAGACTGTGTTCCACCTACTTATTGCATATATTATAAAGAAAAGTATACAATATTAAATATTATACGCATATTTGTGAATGTTGAGAAAAAACAAGTTAACAGTAACAATGGCAGATTCCTCTTACCAAAATATTACTTTCTAATGCTACTCTTGTAATTGTGTGAGTAAAATTTATTATTTTAATCTCACAGTTAGAAGTACAACCTAGCCCATGAGCAAAAAGATTAAACTGGTGAAATATATTCTGATAGCACAACAAGAAATCCAAATGAACTACCAGTTTTTGACATCATGATAACATTTATTCCTTAAGTATAAGAGAAATAATTATCTACTCACCAATGTGCTGAAAAAACAGCCATGCCATCCTGTCACTCTGATAAAATAACTTTATTTAATCCTTCATTCAGAGGTGATTCCTGATGCTGGACCATTTTATTGTGACAATTATAGTTACCAAATAACCAGAAGCTAAAGAATTTTAAATTGTTCCCACATTAAACTCTTATATCATTATAGTAATGTACTATTTCTTTAATTTAATTAATATTAATATAATTTTTGTCACTATTACTCATAATATATACATTTTCTCTTCTCAAATAAAGCTTAAACTATAGAACATTTAAATGTACTCTCTCAGCAACTTTCAAATATATAAAAAATAAAAAAATCTATAGATTAGCCTGAATTTAATGTCTACCTTAAATAAATATGAGTTTTTGACAATGTAAAATAAAATATATGTTAGGTAACACTTGTATTTTTTAAAGCAGCAATTACTAAAGCAACTGACAGTGTTCAGTGGGCCCATAAAAATTAAATTTTGGTCATAGAGAATGCTATCCATATATTAATATCTCGTGTGTGTGTGTGTGTGTGTGTGTGTGTGTGTGTGTGTGTGTGTGAA
>NW_005360641.1:894406-898653 GCF_000412655.1 Myotis brandtii
AGTACTCAAGGTATATTGATATATTTATATGAATCTAAATATATAAATATATATGAAGATAAATAATTTTATCTCAACCACTGTGTCAGATGTTGTGAGTCATTATATGGCTTGGACATTTAGTTACCCATCCCTTAACCACACTTTGTATTTCCAAAATTTCTCATGGTGCTAGCCTCCAAAGAGAAGAATTCATGTTTGTAAAAGGTTATGATGTTTGTGAAGTTAAACAACTTCCTTTTTAAGAATTTTATAGAGTAATTTTTCTGAAAAGTCTCTTTCAAAAAACATGTTGTAATGATAAATAAATATGTCTATAATAATAAAAGTGTAATATGCTAATTAGACCAGATGTCCTTCTGGATGACCTTCTGGATGAAGCCAGGGCTGTGAGGGAAGCCCAGGTCCTGGGTGCCAGAGGGAAGCCAATGCTGGCAGCCGGGTGAAGGAAGGCCTACTCCTGCATAAATTTTGTGCATCGGGTCTCTAGTTGTTCAATAAAAAGCTAAAATCACAAGTGTTTCAGAGAAATTTCCGTGGTCCAAATATTAAAGAGATAATTGAAAACCATTTGACAATATTTGTAACCAAAGAACCTGTTATTTATTAAGTACATGTAGACAGACAAAAATTATAGCATTTATGAAAGTGAGAATTACAAAAAAAATCCTCTTATGTTCGATTTGAGGAACTGGAAAGCCTATCTGGGTTAAAAACCAATTCTACAGGAGAATGAATATGCCCTATTTTGACTTTAGGTGGTTTTGAGGTTTGAATTTCAAAAGATGAATGATTCAAGTATGCACAACCAACAAATTATTACATCGATGTCAACCCTTGTTTATCACACTTAGGTATTCAAACATAATTCAAGAGTAAAATATCTATTAAGAAATACACCCTTAGAAAACAATGACTTCCACAAATAAGGATCCATTGAATATGAACTGCTAATCCCAAATTACAATACACAAAAGAAAATAAATTATTTATCATGTAAATAGCAGAAACAGTAAGTGGCAAGGGTAAACTTAGAGGAAACTTAATTATGAAAATTACAGTATAAAAGAATAAAAGCATGCTTACCATGATTAAATAAATAGAATGTTAAATGAACAAAGTAATATCTAACTTGTCTAGACATAATGAGAGATCAAATTAAAAATAATAGCTATCTGCCCTGGCCAGCTTGGCTCAGTGGATAGAGCATCAGCCTGCGGATTGAAGAGCCCCAGGCTTGATTCTGGCCAAGGGCACATGCCTGGGTTGTGGGCTTGATCCTCAGTGGGGGGCCTGCAGGAGGCAGCCGATCAATGATTCTCTCTCATCACTGATGTTTCTATCTCTCTCTCCTTCTTCCTTCCTCTCTGAAATCAATAAATATATTAAAAAAAATAATAACAATCTGATGGAATGACAATATAATCCTATATAATAAAACCCTAATATGCAAATTGACCAGACAGTGGAATGACCGGTTGCTATGATGTGCACTGACCACCAGAGGGCAGATGCTCAATGCAGGAGCTTCCCCATGGTGGTCAGTGCGCTCCCACAGGGGGAGTGCTGCTCAGCCAGAAGCCAGGCTCACGGCTGGCGAGCACAGCGCAGGTGGCAGCACTAAGGACCCTTGGGGGATGTCTGACTGCCAGCTTAGGCCTGCTTTCCTTTGGAGAGTGGGCCTAAGCCAGCAGTCGAACATCCCTCGAGAAGTCCTGGACTGCAAGAGCATGCAGGCTGGGCTGAGGGGACCCCAGCACCCTAATGCACAAATGTCATGCACGGGGCCTCTAGTTAAATATAAGCTTAGTGAAGGGTATAAGACAAATACCACAGCCACTTATAAAACTTGTGTACTGGGTATATATTTTAATTACATATATGTTCATAGTTACTATATAGAAAAAGATGACATAACTAGATATAGATTAGATTTAGGTATAGATATAGATATAGATAGATTTAGATATAGATATAGTTATAGATAGATATAGATATAGATATAGATATAGATATAGATATAGATAGATATAGCAAATAGCTCAGAGTAAGAAAGACATGGAAAATAATGTAGGAGAGAGTAAGAGACATTGGGATACATGAAAACTATTGAGTATAAGAGTTCCAGGAGATAACAGAAAATAATAATGAGGAAGCAATGAATGGTAATGATCAAGATTTTTACAGAACTGATTTCAAAAGTAAACTCAGATTTAGGAATCCCAACAGAAATAAAGAAATAACCCTGATAAAAGTAGAATATTTTAAAATAAACATGAAAGAAAAGTAAGATTTAGTAGACTGAATGATGATGTTTCAACTGTAAAAGGCCTCAAAATGAGTAATAGCCTCAAAATGCTGAGAGAAAAATTTGCAACAGAAATGGCTTTATTCACCTAATCCATGAATCCACATTAAATAAAAAGAAAAAAGCAAGACATGTTTTAGGTTAAAAAAGTAAGATAATTTACAACACAGATGCCCTGGGTATAGGAGACTATAAAGTTTGTATTTCAAGAAAAAAGAATTTGAATTTGAAAACTGAGCAGAAAATGAGAAGAGTTACAAAAGATAATGGCAATTATTTAGAAAAATTAAAGCAAAACATAAATGCCTAAAGCAATGAAAGTGGTAATAATAAAATTTTAAGTAAAAGCAGAACTAAAATACTGAATAACAGTAAATGGAGGTCATGAGAGAATGACCAGAGTTAAGGCTTTCAAAGGTTTGGTTTATTTGAGAGAAGGAACGAAAGAATGATAACTGTATGTTTAAGGGTCACTAATATAATATTATGAGAAAAAAT
The DNA here is from genome assembly GCF_000412655.1 of Myotis brandtii. Taxonomy (NCBI): domain Eukaryota; kingdom Metazoa; phylum Chordata; class Mammalia; order Chiroptera; family Vespertilionidae; genus Myotis; species Myotis brandtii. The sequence goes on from NW_005360641.1 coordinate 897,213, forward strand.
TGAATGTTTAACTTCCAAGTCATAAAATTAAATTTCTATATTGTAAGAGGTGCAATAAAAATAGTTTAATACAGCTGCACCATTTTAATGAACATTTAATGAAGCTTTTATAATGCTAAGTACCTAAGAAACTGTAAAGCTCTCTCAGTTGTTCAGTGGTAGGACCAGCAAGTAGTGAATCTTCTAATGTATGAAAATTATACCTTCATTGTAGGTGAAATAAATCCCCTGAATCATGCTAATTATTCTGTTAACTAGTAAATGTAAAAGCAATAAATGTGTTTTACTTGCTTCTTAGAAGCCACAAGGCATTTTTGGCCACTAGAGCAGGTTCTATTACCCCATTGGATTTTTCAGTAAAAAATATGATTAACTTTTCATTTGATTTAATCTGATGGCTTTTCGATATTTAAACTGTATTTTATTTTATTTTTTTTTTGCAAAATGTGAAGATTTATGCAAATGGTTTGCTTCATAAAGACAAAAGAAGGTGTGTTTTTTTTTTAAGTGGCAAAAAAACTGCAAAGTCCAGCAGTTTTCACAGTACTGAATTGCTAATTAGTGAGTTTTTCTCACAGCATGTTTTAACAATATTTACCTATCACTTTTAATGAAAGCCCTAGGTAACAAATATTGTCAACAGAGGAAAAGCTCAAAAAGTTTGGTGTCAGAGAGAACCACATTTCAGGTCCCTCCAAATGTTTACCTTATTATAAACTTGTATGATTAGATCTGATATTTTATTTCCTGAAAAGAGAAATAAAATATGCACATTACCACTTATCTCACTTTGGAAATATATTGTATGTTAAAATTATATGTTAAGTCTGTAGCATTGTACCTGACACAAAGTCATTCCTCTTTAAATGATGGCTACTAGAATAAGTTTTCCAACAATATATTTTGATTTTGATCACAAGAATGACTTTGACATCACTTTTCCTCTTTTCTGGTCAGTTCTGATTTTTAAAAGTATATCAATATGGTAGAATATTGTTATGGTTAGGAAATAACTTGCCTTGCATACAATTTCTATTCCTCTGTGTATATGCAATTTATCTATATATTTTCTTAACTTTTCTAAGATTCTCCAGGCTAACTTTCTCTTTATGATTTATTTGTAATCATATTCAAGTTTCATTTGGTTGTTTTTATGTATATAGAAACACTCTTTTTATTTGTGAAATTTGGTTAGGGATTATTTTTATTATTAAAACCCCAATCTGGCTATAAAAGATTATATAAAATACATTTTAGTAAATAATTTAATAAATTGACATTGTTGAGTCACATAATATGTAAAGAAGCAGAAAAATTTTGATATGACTCATAAAGGTAGAATAAAGACAGGGTTTCCTTAAAATGTATATACACTTTGAATAATTAATAATTTCAACGTTTCTTTCTTTGGAATTAATAATTTCTCTCTCTCTCTATATAT